>NW_019945027.1:4158-6538 GCF_002910315.2 Salvelinus sp. IW2-2015
AGCCGTAACTCGTGTTTTGTTTCTTGTCGCACTGCTTTGCTTTATCTTATCCAGGTCGCGGTTGTAAATGAGAACTTGTTCTCAACTGGCCTACCTGTTAAATAAAGGAAATAAAATAAATAAATAATAATTAATGATATTAAAGTATAATTGTAACAAAAGTCTCTCTCACTTGATTAGAATTTCCCGTAATTTCCCACGTTAACAGGAACACAATTCATTGACAACAACATTCTCTTAACAGCTCAAGTTTAATAGGGTTCACAGAGGGCATCAATGGTTGGTTCTGAAATGAAGAGGCTAAATAACAACATCTCATAGTATTTTCAGTAGACAGGAGCCAGTCTGGAGCAGTGAGATAGTCAGGACCTGGGGTCTTTCAGTAGACAGAGCAAGTCTGGAGCGTGAGATAGGTTAGGACTGGGTCTTTTCAGTAGACAGGACCAGTCTGGAGCAGTGAGATAGGTCAGGACCTGGGGTCTTTTCAGTAGACAGGAGCCAGTCTGGAGCAGTGAGATAGGTCAGACCTGGGTCTTTTCAGTAGACAGGAGCCAGTCTGGACAGTGAGATAGGTAGGACCTGGGTCTTTCAGTAGCAGGAGCAGTTTTCTTCCAGACTGGCTCCTGTCTACTGAAAAGACCCCAGGTCCTGACCTATCTCACTGCTCCAGACTGGCTCCTGTCTACTGAAAAGACCCCAGGTCCTAACCTATCTCACTGCTCCAGACTTGCTCCTGTCTACTGAAAAGACCCCAGGTCCTGACCTATCTCACTGCTCCAGACTGGCTCCTGTCTACTGAAAATACTATAGAGACGTTGTTATTTAGCCTCTTCATTTCAGAACCAACCATTGATGCCCTCTGTGAATCCCTATTAAACTTGAGCTGTTAAGAGAATGTTGTTGTCAATGAATTGTGTCCTGTTTAACGTGGAAATTAACGTGGAAATTCTAATCAAGTGAGAGAGACTTTGTTACAATTATACTTTAATATCAATTAATTATTTATTTTATTTATTTTATTTAACCTTTATTTAACCAGGTAGGCCAGTTGAGAACAAGTTCTCATTTACAACCGCGACCTGGATAAGATAAAGCAAAGCAGTGCGACAAAAACAACAACACAGAGTTACACATGGGATAAACAAAAGTACAGTCAATAACACACAACAGAAAACTTTATATACAGCGTGTGCAAATGTAGTAAGGAGGCAAGGCAATAAATAAGCCAGAGTAGCGAAGTAATTACAGTTTAGCAAATTAACACTGGAGTGATAGATGTGCAGAAGATGAATGTGCAAGTAGAGATACTGGGGTGCAAAGGAGCGAAAAATATAAAACAATATTGGAATGAGGTGGGCTATTTACAGATGGGCTATGTACAGGTGCAATGATCGGTAAGCTGCTCTGACAGYTTATGCTTTAAGACTCCAGCTTCAGTGATTTTTGCAATTTGTTCCAGTCATTGGCAGCAGAGAACTGGAAGGAAAGGCGGCCAAAGGAAGAGATGGCTTTGGTGGATGACCAGTGAAATATACCTGCTGGAGCTCGTGCTGCGGGTGGGTGCTGCTATGGTGACCAGTGAGCTGAGATAAGGTGGGGATTTACCTAGCAAAGACTTATAGATGACCTGGAGCCAGTGGGTTTGACGACGAATATGTAGCGAGGGCCAGCCAACAAGGGCATGCAGGTCGCAGTGGTGGGTAGAATATGGGGCTTGGTGACAAAACGGATGGCACTGTGATAGACTACATCCATTTTGCTGAGTAGAGTGTTGGAGGCAATTATGTAAATGACGATTGCCCGAAGTCAAGGATCGGCTAGGATATAGTCTGACGAGGGTATGTTAGGCGCTTGATGTGACAAGAAGGGCGTTGGTTGCGAAAGTAGCAGCCGATTCTAAGATTTAATTTTGGATTGGAGATGCTTAAGTGTGAGTCTGGGAAAGGCAGAGTTTAAGTCCTAACCAGACACCTAGGTTTTATTTTGTAATTGTCCACATCATTCTAGTAAGGTCAGAACCGTCCAGAGTAGTGATGCTAGACGGGCGGGCGGGGTGAGGGCAGCGATCCGTTGAAGAGCATGCATTTAGTTTTAACTTGCTTTAGAGGCATGTTGGAGGCACGGCAAGGAGTGTTAGATGGCAATTGAAAAGCTCGTCTGGTAGGTTTGTTAACACAGTGTCCAAAGAGGGCCAGGAGTTATACAGAATGGTGTCATCTTCGTAGAGGTGTATGGCCGAGAATCACAAGCAGGTGAGAGCGACACTCATTGGATGTAAGCAGAGAAAAGGAGTTCGGACCTGAGAATTGAAACCCTGTGGCACCGCATAGAGACTGCCAGAGGTCCGGACAACAGGACCTCCGATTTGACAACTGAACGT
>NW_019945027.1:6563-11800 GCF_002910315.2 Salvelinus sp. IW2-2015
TCTTTTTCTGTTGTCTTCTCGGTCGGGGGTTGTCTCGCAGCCGTTCCGGGAGCGGGGCCGGGCTCCTTTGCCCCTTTGTTCCACGCGGCATCCGAGAGACTGGGCCTGACGCCTGCCCACCTGTAGCCCAGCCTCGTTCGGCTCGCGAAGGTCCGTGCCCCTGGCCCTCCGTTTTGGATACCCCACCCTGCGCTCCTGTCTGCTCAGTAGTATGGTTTGCTTTTCATAGGCCCGGCAGGCGTTCCTTTCAGCAGCCCCTCGTGCTTGTTTGCGTCTGGCGCGTCGAACTGCGGTGACTTGCAGAGGTCGACGGACTTTGGCCAGTTCGCTGCGCGAAGTGCACCGTACTTTTTTCTGATGTGGGTTCTTGCTATTGTTCGGCTTGGCGTGGCTTGCGGGGCGCATGCCAGCTCGGCCACCCGAAACTTTGCTGGGCGACGGTGGGTAATTTGGCCGTGTGTTTGGGATGATAGGCTTGTTGTATAACTTTTGGCTTTCGGAGGGCTTTCCAGGGGGCGGCTGAGGCCTTTTTTTCGTTCTTGGTATATCTTAGTGGTTGTGTATATTTTATTTTGTGGTTCGTATTGTGTTTTTTTGTGTTGTCTGCTTTTCTTTTCTTTCTTTTTTTTATATTTTTTGGGTGTTGTGCATATTTATTATATTATCGGCTATGTAGGTTGTAACGTTTGGTGTGTTTTTTTTTTTTTATTTTTAGGCAGGTTCAGATTTGTTCGCCCCTGCTTTTTTGTCCAGTGTTCAGGTTCTTGTGCCCGTCTTTTACACACCATCTGTCTCTGGATTTGGGTGAAAAGGCGCGCTGGGTAGGCTTGGCACTCCATGTGGTGGTGGCGCTGGTTGGGGTGCCGGCAGGACGCACTGACGTGAGATGGCGCTGTCATTGACTTCAATCTGTTTACTTTGTATGCTTACACGAGTGAGTTAGCTGTCCCGTGTTTCCCTCCGTGCAGTGGGCCGCTGGGCGGCGGTGCTCTCTCTTATTCTCCAATGGACTTTCAGTGTCAAGAACGTTTTGGGCTTTGCTGTGCAAAGAGTTTGGCCAATTCTGATTTGCAGCGCTAGCCTTTGCTTTAAACTAATGCCTGTGTTTTGGTTCTAACCTTCCTGCAAAGCTGCATATCGAGGGCTATTCGATCTATGAGTAAAAGCCAAGGATGTTAAATATGTGCTGGTACTGGGGTTCAGAATCTGTAAGTGAACAAAGGGTATTTCTGTTCTTAGTTCAACATTTTTTGAATGGGGCATGCTTATTTAAGATGGTGAGGGAAGCACTTTTAAAGAATAGCCAGCCATCCTCTACTGACGGRATGAGGTCAATATCCTTCCAGGATACCCGGGCCAGGTCGATTAGAAAGGCCTGCTCGCAGAAGTGTTTTAGGGAGCGTTTGACAGTGATGAGGGGTGGTCGTTTGACCGCGGACCCATTACGGACGCAGGCAATGAGGCTGTGATTGCTGAGATCCTGGCTGAAGACAGCAGAGGTGTATTTAGAGGGCAGGTTGGTCCGTGTTTACGGATTTAGGGTTGTACCTGGTAGGTTCCATAATAAATGTGTGAGATTGAGGGCATCTAGCTTAGATTGTACGACAGCCGGGGTGTTAAGCATATCCCAGTTTAGTTCACCTAACAGTGCAAACTCTGAAGATAATTGGGGGGCAATTAATTCATATATGGTGTCCAGGGTTCTATAACAAGTGACAACAGTGAGAGACTTATTTCTAGAAAGATGGATTTTTAAAAGTAGAAGCTCGACCTGTTTGGGCACAGACATGGATAGCATGACAGAACTCTGCAGGCTCTCTCTGCAGTTGATTGCAACTCCACCCCCTTCGGCAGTTCTATCTTGGTGGAAAATGTTGTAGCTGGGGATGGAAATTTCAGAATTTTTGGTGGCCTTCCTAAGCCAGGATTCAGACACGGCTAGGTCATCAGGGTTGGCAGAGTGTGCTAAAGCAGTGAATAAAACAAAATTAGGGAGGAGGCTTCTGATGTTGACATGCATGAAACCAAGGCTTTTACGGTTACAGAAGTCAACAGATGATAGCGCCTGGGGAATAGGAGCGGAACTGGGGGCTACAGGGCCTGGGTTAACCTCTACTTCACCAGAGGAACAGAGGGGGAGTAGGATATGGGTACGGCTAAAGGCTGTAAGAACTGGTTGTCTAGTGCGTTGGGGACAGAGAATAATAGGAGCAGATTTCTGGGCGTGGTAGAATAGATTCAAGGCATAATGTACAGACAAGGGTATGGTAGGATGTGAGTACAGTGGAGGTAAACCTAGGCGTTGAGTGACGATGAGAGGTTTCGTCTATGGAGGCACCAGTTAAGCCAGGTTAGGTCTCCGCATGTGTGTGGGGTGGGACAAAAGAGCTATCTAAGGCATGTTGAGCGGGACTGAGGGCTCTACAGTGAAATAAAACAATAAGAACTAGCGGAGACAGCAGTAAACGAGGCCAATTGACAGAGAGAGGTATAAAGCAATCACAGGCGTTGATCAGTAGAGCTAAGACAACAGCGGGTAAATAGCGATGAATGGACAGAGCTGTTCAGTTAGGTACATACATGACCTGAGTTCGAGGCTGGGGCCGGACAGGTAAACAAACTGAAGTGCCGTGTTATTGAAACAGTCCAGGGGGCATCAGCTGTTTAGCCGAGTGATCATATGGTCAAAAGAGCAGCAATAGGTGAGTCAGGGTGTCGTTCGGTAGTCACAACTACGCTAGGCGAGTAGGGGACACAGCGTTCAGAAAAGCTAGCGGACCGGGGCTAGTAGATGGTTCTTCGGCGACATCATAACAGAATAGCCCGTTGAGACCACATCAGGCGATCACGTCGGCAGTCCAGTCGTGATGGATTGGCAGGGCTCTGGGTTGACAATAAAGGGTCCAGGCCAATTGGCAAAGAAGGTATTGTAGCCCTAGAATAAGCTGGTATATGGGCCTAGCTCGAGGCTAGCTCAAGGCTACCTGGTGCTTGCTTTTGGACAGAGGCGTTAGCTAACAGTAGCCACTCATTTGCAGCTAGCTAGCTGCGATGATCCGGTGTAATGATCCGGTGTAATGATCCAGAGCGGCAGGAATCCGGTGATATGGTAGAGAGAAGCAGTCCGATATGCTCTGGGTTGATATCGCGCTGTGCAGGCTGGCAGGTGTTGTCCGAGCTAAGGCTGGCTGATGACGGGGAAAAAGGCGAAGATCGCTAGCCRTGGCTAACAAARACTAGTARCTAGTTAGCTGGCTAGCTCCTAATGGAATTTYCAGTTATAAGGAATAAAAATARCAGAWCCGTASCACATTGGGTGAGGCGGGTTGTAGGAAAGTATATTTAGTTCGTAGATAGAAAGTGAGATTAAGATATATAAGAAAAAGACYGGCTATTTACACGGGATAAGACACAGGATAAGACAAAGACAGATACACACGTCCTACTGCAACGCCATCTTGGATTCACTTATTGCAATAATGGAGCTGGTCAACGAACCACCCGTAGGNATGACGGGGAAAAAGGCGAAGATCGCTAGCCATGGCTAACAAAAACTAGTAGCTAGTTAGCTGGCTAGCTCCTAATGGAATTTCCAGTTATAAGGAATAAAAATAGCAGATCCGTACCACATTGGGTGAGGCGGGTTGCAGGAAAGTATATTTAGTTCGTAGATAGAAAGTGAGATTAAGATATATAAGAAAAAGACTGGCTATTTACACGGGATAAGACACAGGATAAGACAAAGACAGATACACACGTCCTACTGCAACGCCATCTTGGATTCACTTATTGCAATAATGGAGCTGGTCAACGAACCACCCGTAGGTGATTCGTTGAGAGCACGACAATACAGGAAATGCTGAGGTCTTATATAGTGGTCCTAAAAATGCTTAGTCATGGCTGGTTCCACCCCTCCCCGGCAGATCAGGGCATCATAAGCTACCTTGTTTTCTTCTTGTGGCTATGTGTATCGGGTCATAGCGCACAAACAAATGATAATGTTAGTTCCGTTACTCCTCTCTGTTCAAGCCAGCCTCTGTTCTCTTCATATCTCCACACAGCTGTGCCCGTGGACGATAGTAAAAGACAGGATGGACTGAAAAACTGTGGTCACTCTCAGAGGCTCTTTGTTTTGACCGTGTGACTAAGTTGAACAGAGGCGGAATGGAAAAATACCAGCTCCTTCTTACAATACCTTCAAACAGATGGTGAGTTCTGTACTACAGTTTCATAGTTCTAGAATCTCAATTCTTCTTTGTTGGCTGTTGTGATATTGTCATCATATTTCAGCTGTAGCGATGGCTTTAGAATCGAGGTCAAACTGAAGTCAACGGGAGCTGGGCTTTTGTTCTGCCGGCTTTAAATTTGCGTCATTAAAAGTGACCCTTAATTTGCTGCAATTTACTGTGAAATAGTTTCCAGTTGTAATGTAAGCAGAAGAAATGTTGTAATTAACGTTTTAAAATGATTGTTCTGACCCATTTTCTCAAGAGGAGCGATCCAGCCAGCAAGACAAAGGAGAACACTGTGCAGACCGTGTAGTGGCCAGAGGAGTCTGTGGTCTTCTTTTTCAACTGTCCTCTTATGGACAACTGGCCAGAAAGTGTATGTTCCTAAAGTACAAGAAACACTATGAAATCATATTATTTGGAAATAGAAAGATTGAAAAGTGTTTGTTGACGACACAAATATAATTGCTCTTGATCTCATCCTTATCTTTCTCTTCCCCCATCTCTCTCTCTTCTCTCTCTCTTTCTCTATAGCTCCCTCTTTCCCTCTCTCTCCCTCGCTATAGCTTCCTCTTCTCTCTGTCTCTCTCTAGCTCCCTCTTCTCTCTCTCTCTCTCTTAAGACACAGGATAAGACAAAGACAGATACACACGTCCTACTGCAACGCCATCTTGGATTCACTTATTGCAATAATGGAGCTGGTCAACGACCACCCGTAGGAGAGAAGGGATCTCACACATCCCAGGGTAGGGAGAAAAGGGATCTCACACATCCCAGGGTAGGGTGAGAAGGGATCTCATAAATCCCAGGTGTAGGGGAGAAGGGATCTCACACATCACAAGGTAGGGAGAGAAGGGATCTCACACATCCCAGGGTAGGGAGAGAAGGATCTCATAACATCACAAGGTAGTGAGAGACGCTATTTTCACAGCTGGAGAAATGCAACCAGAAGCCTCAATAAATCCCTTCCTGCAGCCAGAGTACCTTACTACCCCCCCTCACCCCCAA
>NW_019945027.1:12264-30736 GCF_002910315.2 Salvelinus sp. IW2-2015
CCCCCCCCCCTCATCTTCCTCCATCACTCTCCCCTCCCTCCTCTGTAGGGAACATAGGTGCTGTTCCTAATGACCTCCATCACCTAGGCAGTGAGCTCTAAAAACAACTTTGGGACAAACACTAGAGCCTCCAACCCCATAGTGGCCTGGCTGAGGAACCTATTTGGTCTATGTGGACCTCTGTTTAAAATTGCTCCCTTGAACACAACTCAAATGCAGCCTGGTATCATAGACTAGACATAACGTGGTAGAAGTAATACTACCAACTGGGCTATTTTGTTTGTTTTTTCGCATTGTTTGTAATTTATTTTGTACATAGAGTTGCTGCTACCGTCTCTTATGACCGAAAATAGCTTCTGGACATTAGAACAGAGTTTACTCACCTCGAACTGGACAAAGAATTTTTCTTTAACCTCTACAGGTTTGGTGGGTTCCCCTGCGGGATGGTTGAGATAACGTAGGCTAATGCGATTAGCATGAGGTTGTAAGTAACAAGCACATTTCCCAGGACATAGACATATCTGATATTAGCAGAAAGCTTAAATTCTTGTTAATCTAACGGCACTGTTCAATTTACAGCAGCTATTACAGTGAAATAATACCATATGATTGTTTGAGGAGAGTGCACAGTGATGAACTTGAAAAGTTATTAAAAAACCAATTAAGCACATTTGGGGGGTCTTGATACAAAATGTGTTACATAAATGCAATGGTTCATTGGATCAGTCTAAAGCTTAGCACACACACTGCTGCCATCTAGCGCATGATCTGGAATAATACATTATGGCCTTTCTCTTGCATTTCAAAGATGATGGTACAAAGAAAATACAAAAAATGACTGTTTGATTCTTTGTATTCTCTTTTACCAGATCTAATGTGTTATATTCTCCTACATTTTTTTCACATTTCCACAAACTTCAAAGTGTTTCCTTTCAAATGGTATCAAGAATTTGCATATCCTTGCTTCAGGTCCTGAGCTACAGGTAGTTAGATTTGGGTATGACATTTTAGGTGAAAATTTAAAAAAAGGGTCCGATCCTTAAGAGGCGAAGGATATACTGCTTTCCCGGAGAACAGGTCCATATCCCTGCCATTAGTGTGAAGAAAAGGCAGAGATACAGAGGGAGAAGGTTGGGGTGCCTTGTTAGGATTCGTAGGCAAGTGAGTCAATCAGCACTACCATCGGTTCTATTGGCCAACCACCGGAAAACAAACTGGATGATCTACGGACGAGACTATCCTACCAACGGGACATTAAAAACTGTAATATATTGTTATACCGAGTCGTGGCTGAACAACGACACAGATAATATAGAGCTGGCTGGGTTTTCCGTGCATCGGCAGGACAGAGCAGCTACGTCTGGTAAGACGCAGGGCGGGGGTGTGTGTCTATTTGTCAATAACTGCTGGTGCGAGATTCCTTATATTAAATAAGTCTTGAGTCATTGCTTGCCTGAGGTAGAGTACTTCATGATAAGCTGCAGACCACACTATCTACCAAGAGAGTTCACAAAACTGATGCTGGCACTAATACCGCACTCAACAAGCTGTATAAGGCCCTAAACAAACAAGAAAATGCTCCTCCAGAAGCAGTGCTCCTAGTGGCCGGGGACTTTAATGCAGGCAAATTTAAATCAGTTTTACCTCATTTCTACCACGTCAACCAGAGGAAAGAAACTCTGAACCACCTTTACTCCACACACAGAGACGCATACAAAGCTCTCCCTCGCCCTCCATTTGGCAAATCTGACCATAATTCTATCCTCCCGATTCCTGCTTACAAGCTAAAACTAAAGCAGGAAGTATCAGTGACTTGCTCAATACGGACGTGGTCAGATGATGTGGATGCTACGCTACAGGATTGTTTTGCTAGCACAGACTGGAATATGTTCCGGGGTGCATCCAATAGCATTGAGGAGTACRCYACMTCAGTCACCGGCTTCATCAATAAGTGCATYGACGATGTCGTCCCCACAGTGACTGTACGTACATATCCCAACCTGAAGTCATGGATTACAGGCAACATCCGCACCGAGCTAAAGGCAAGAGTTGCCGCTTTCAAAGAGTGGGACACTAATTTGGATGCTTATAAGAAATCCAGCTGTGCCCTCAGACCAGTGGTGTAAAGTACTTAAGTAGTACTTTAAAGTATTTTTACTTAAGTCGTTTTTGGGGGTATCTGTACTTTACTTTACTATTTATATTTTTGACAACTTTTACTTTTACTCCACTACATTCCTAAAGAAAATGTTTTACATTTTATCCCATACGTTTTCCCAGACACCCAAAAGTACTCGTTACATTTTGATTGCTTAGCAGGACAGGAGAATTGGCCAATTCATGAGCGTATCAAGAGAACATCCCTGGTCATCCCTACTGCCTCTGATCTGGCGAACTCACTAAACACAAATGCTTCGCTTGTAAATTATGTCAGTGTTGGAGTGTTCCCCTGGCTATTCATAAATAACAACAAAAAAACAGAACTTTTCAACTACTTACAATTTTTTTAGCTACTTTTTTAGCATGTTAGYGAACCCTTCCCCTGACCCTAACCTTAACCCTGTTATCAAATCCTTCCCCTAACCTTAACCCAAACCCTAATGCCTAGCTAACATTAGCCAGCAAGCTAACTTTAGTCACCTAGCTTTAATTCGTAACATATAATACATTTTGCAAATTCGTAATATTTTGTACATTGGCAAATTCGTAATACATTGTACCTTTTTGCTAATTCGTAACATATAATACGAATTGTAATTGGTAACATATCATACAAAATGGGTGATGGAGATCCACAATTTAATACATAACATACGAAACTTAACATATCATACTAAATGGAGTGTCTCAGATTTACATACATAATATTACRAAATGCTCTGAGACCAGGTTGCTCAAAACAAATCCATTCAGCCACCTTGCTTTAGTCAGCTCAATTAGCTTCACATTGTCAAAACAGGACAAAATACAGAACAAGAAACACATTGCATCTTTGGTTTAATTTCATCTCCCGCGTACCATTGATTCACAAAGTAGATAATAGTTACAAAAGGAATGTTATTACATGAAACCAACAACGCATTTACTTTTAGTGACAGTTCATACGATGCCACTGAATACTGTGTAGGTGATCATTTCACCTCCATAAAAGTCGCCATTAACACCAATCAAACTCCTGTAATTGTATTGATACAAGCACTGTCAAACCACGAGAGGGGAAGATAGACAACAACATGACAAACTAACAAGGCAAATTAAAAAATATAAGCAGTTAGAAATCTGAGACATTTGTTTTGAAAAACTGYATGACAATCCAGTGTAAAATGTATATAAAAAATTTATATTTGGCAGATTTCATTAAAATATACTGCCTGTTTATAAAAAATTTGTTCACAAGAAATATGAAATGTGTCTTGAAAAGCAAAATAGTTAGAAGCATTCTGATAATAGAATGTTTCTGTCATTGCAGCAAATCAGTCATTAAAAACACCCCAACAAATAAAACATTGAGGAAGTGCCCAGAGGGAATATAGTGAGTTTCTCTCTTCCTCTCTTATAGTAAAGTGTAATAGTAAAGTGTCTGGTCAAAACACTCAACACGTAGCCTCATTGTAAGACCCACCCTCTAGCCCCTTTTTAAAAACACCTCAAATGAGAACCAGCCGTGGCGTTCCAGACCTCTGACTCTGTTATAATAAGAATAACACCTTCGCTAGTCAACGACTTTCCTGGCAAAGAACAGACCCTCCTCTGTACAGCTTCTCTTTTTTCCCCCGCTTCCTCCTCTGTTCCCTCCTCCGTCCCCTCCTCCGTCCCTTCCTCCGTTGCCTCCTCCTTCTCTTAATAATCCTGTTCTGCTACTTGGTTGATTGATGTGAGCTGTACCGTGATCAAACTATTCCACAAACCCGGCTCCTCACAAGTCCACATGGGGAAAATAGTCTTTCCTGACATTGTACATCATAASACGCACTGTGAAGTTACTGTGTCTGTTTAGAGTTTATAGTCCAGGGGTTTTATATTCCCCTTTAGTCAGCGCTGGTGCTCACAGCACACGTACATATGTGACCCGTGAGTCTGTGCCCAGGTGGTTTTTGGCCAGGCACTTGTAGGTGCCAGAATCTGCTGTAGTGGGTCTCTGGATGATCAGCGTGCCCTGAGGGTGGAGCAGCTCGCTGCCCGTGGGCCGCCCTTTCCCCGCCGTGGAGAGCACAGAGCGGTCAGGCAGCTCCCAGGTAATCTCTGGCTTTGGGATCCCGATGGCAGCACAGTTGAGCTGTATGGGCGCCGYCGCCATCGCTGTCACGGTGGGAGGGGGTCCCGTGGAGATGCGGGGAGGGTAGGCGATGATGATGACYGACACTGTGAGAACCGCCTCGCCWGCGTCGTTCCGCGCCCGACAMACRTAGTTTCCCCGGTCATGGAGGGTTGTGTCCTTGACCACCAGGGTCCCATTCTCCATCAACTGGTGGCGYCCATGGACCTGCGGCCTGGCCAGGGTGTGGCCCCCAGGGATGGTCCAGTAGATCCTGGGTCTGGGGCTACCATCAGCCAGGCAGTGAAGGAACAGAGGGTCACCAGACACACTGCGTATGATCCCTCTGGGCCTGGTGAGGATTAAAGGCTTCTGGCCCACCTCCAGAACTATCAGCTTCTCAATGTAGCCCACCGAGTTCTTAGCGGCACAGCGGTACTTCCCAGCGTCCTCCTTGCTGGGGTTGTAGATGACGAAGGTTCCGTCGTTGCCTAGGTGTTGGCGTGAGCCCCGGTTGGGGCCCCCGATGAAGCGGGTTCCGTTGGGTAGCARCCAGATGATCTCTGGTGTTGGGTGACCATCTGCAGAACAGTTCAGGACCGTGGTCTTCCCCATACGGGTCATTACTCTCTCGTTGAAGGGGTTCTTGAAGATAGGCCTTCGGAGCATGTCAGTGACCTCCAGCTGCACCACCATCACTGCCTCTCCTCCGTCATTCCTCGCCATGCAGATGAACTCCGCCATGTCTGTCGGMCGGACGTTCCGGAACTCGAGCGTTCCATTGTGATGGACGTTGATCCTGCTGCCGAAGTACGGAGCGTTCAGGAAGATGTTATCTGGCATGATCCAGGTGATCTTGGGAAGCGGGTCTCCAGTGGCCTTGCAGTCTATGAACTTCCTGGAGTATTTGGTGGCCGTGTCTTTCACCACGATCCTGTTCTGGGAGTTGCCGTTGATCACCGGAGGGTTGCCATCGATATCCATCTTGTAAACTTTGCTGTCATCCCCGGCGGTGTTRCGAGCCATGCACAMGTACTCCCCAGCATCCACCAGCTTAACATCCTGGATGTCCAGGGAGCCGTTGACGTGCATCAGATAGCGTTCGTTGGAGGCTGCGATCATGTCGTTAGTAGGGAGCATCCACAGGATTTTGGGCTTGGGCTCGCCCGTGGCTTCGCAGTCAAAGCGGATTTTGCCACCAGGCTTCACCTGGGCGTAGGTCCGGCTGGGCGTACGTATTCGTGGCGCTGCCGTCACCACGGTGATGTGGACGTGCATCTCGTCCTTGCCCAGCTGATTCTCGGCGTAGCACGTGTAGTCTCCCTCCTCCGCCATGCCCACCTGTATACAGACACAACACCAGCAGTTCAGAGTCAGAGGACTACATCTAGTCACATTGAGTTAACCAATGAATTTTGCCCATTATTTAGTAGCAGAACAATGTAAGATTGCACACCTGATTAAGATAGAGCGTGCCATTTTCAAACAGGATGTATCGCCGTGCGCGTCCCCCTCCACTACTGCTGTCTGACTGCAGGGCGCTGTTGACCATGGTGCCGTCCGGCAGGCCCCAGGAGATCTCTGGCTCTGGGGTTCCAGATGCCTTACAGTCCACCTTCAGGTCGTTGCCGTAGGGGACCTGCTTCTTGCCGTACATCTTGGGATCGATCTTGGCCGGCTTCATGGACACAGTGACCTTCATGARCTGGAGGTCGTCTCCCACMTTGCTGCGCGCCACACACAGGTAGTCCCCAGCATCCTTGTCACTCACAGAGTCAATGACCAGGGTGCCGTTGTCCAGGACCTGGATCCGGTTTCCCATCCTGATAAAGAGATTAAAAAAAGAAAGTTATTGTCATCATTTGAAGATAGCAACACATAACCGATAAAGCAGTGGAAAGAAACAATGCCATTTTATTCAATATAATATTGTTTCGGTTTTCAACGCTTACAATTTTTTTCTCCCAAAGATTACATTTCTTATGTTTGATTTTACAATAACATGTTCCATGTTAAAATATTATGCAGATGTACAATAGGCCCTGTAGGGGTGTGGGGTTTAGGAATATTTTCTGTTTCAATTGGAACATTCTGGAACAGAGTCTAATGACTTCTCCTCCTGACGTGAACACCGTCTAATGACTTCTCCTCCTGCTTATTACTTCCATCCATCTCCATTAAAAAAACAAACATAAGTTGAATGGTGTGCCTGCTACAGCCCACAGACTGTCCACTAGGTAGGGCCCGTGCTCATGGAACTGACACACAGAGACAGGGGGATGGAGGGACAGAGAGATGCCATTCTTACAGGGCCAGACAGGCTTACAGCAGATCAGCATATGTGTATTTCACCTGGGTCTGTCTTTTATCAAGGTCGTTGGCAATGACTCACAATAATGGTTTGTTCCGAATCCTACTACAGTTGCAGACAATAATAAAACACTGATAGAAAACTTGTCAGGGTTGCCAAGACAGCCACCATAACAGTTTAAATCAAACAAGAAACACAGGGAGGGGGAAAGCATTCCACTAAGTGTCATTATTTACAAAATGCACCTAATGAAATAGGTGGGAAATAATGATTCAATGAACTGACCAGTGAATCAAACCATTTAGCTAATGAAATAGGGGGGGGAAATAGATTCAATGAACTGACAGTGAATCAAACCATTCAGCTAATGAAATAGGGGGGTGGGGGAATAACGATTCAATGAACTGACCAGTGAATCAAACCATTTAGCTAATGAAATGAGGGGGGAAATAACGATTCAATGAACTGACCAGTGAATCAAACCATTTAGCTAATGAATTGGGGGGGTGGGGGAATAACGATTTAATGAACTGACCAGTGAACAAACCATTCAGCTAATGAAATAGGGGGGGGGGGGGGAATAACGATTCAATGAACTGACCAGTGAATCAAACCATTTAGCTATGAAATGAGGGGGGGAATAACGATTCAATGAACTGACCAGTGAATCAAACCATTTAGCTAATGAATTGGGGGGGGGGGAATAACGATTTAATGAACTGACCAGTGAATCAAACCATTCAGCTAATGAAATGGGGGGGGGGGGGGAATAACGATTCAATGAACTGACCAGTGAATCAAACAATTAAGCTAATGAAATAGGGGGGGGGGGGGGGAATAACGATAATGACCAGTGAATCAACCATTTAGCTAATGAAATAGGGGGGGTGGGGGGAATAACGATTCAATGAACTGACCATGAATCAAACATTTAGCTAATAAATAGGGGGGGGGGGGATACGATTCAATGAACTGACCAGTGAATCAAACCATTTAGCTAATGAAATAGGGGGGTGGGGGGAATAACGTTCAATGACCAGTGAATCAAACCATTTAGCTAATGAAATAGGGGGTGGGGGGAAATAACGATTCAATGAACTGACCAGTGAATCAAACCATTTAGCTAATGAAATAGGGGGGGGGGGGGGAATAACGATTCAATGAACTGACAGTGAATCAAACCATTTAGCTAATGAATAGGGGGGGGGGGGGGAATAACGATTCCATGACCAGTGAATCAAACCATTTAGCTAATGAAATAGGGGGGGGGGGGGGGAACGATTCAATGAACTGACAGTGAATCAAACCATTAGCTAATGAAATAGGGGGGGGGGGGATAACGATCAGATGACCAGTGAATCAAACTATTAGACACTGACTTTTTTTACTGTTACATTCACAAAAGAGGCGTTGTGTTTTTTTGGGGGGGCCAATGTTCTACATAAGTCTCTGTCACGAAATATGTACAAGCTCTATTTTCAGAGGTTGCATGCAGAGAGGATACATGGCAGAATGTCAACTACATTATTAGGAGCAATATAAAGTCCYCCATCAGCATGCCATTGTTCTTCTGGTTCTCTCAAGTTCCTCATTTAAAGAATTCTGACTGGGTCCTTGCTCAAATAAAATAAAACTTGTTCATGTTGATATCCGGTCTAAATGCTCGTCGTCTTGTTATTTTGGCAAATAGCCCCTTCAGTTATTCTGGTCTCAGGTTTTCCCCAGCTAAGAACCGCTGCTAATGGAGAAAACATTAAGAGGCTAGATAAGGTCATTCTACTGGGTCATATTCATTAGGTTCAACAGTATGCTAAGGCTTGTCAAGAGATGATATGTTATGGGTTCAGTGGAAGACTATCGTGTACCTTTTGTCCTCKGAGAGATTCCAGCTCATTAATTAACATGCAGCTGTAGATCACATGTTTAGTTCCTGCTAATGATCATTAACGGTGTCGTCTGAATATCAATACAAAGGAAACTTTTTCCTGGAGAGGTCCAAACACTTGCGTGAGTGTTGAAATGTTGGTACTGAAATGAATAAAAAATTGCCGGTATAAATTGAAATATTATTGTCAGCACAACATCAGTCTTAGAGGATATGAACACTGGCACGCTATTCTTTTGAAAACAAAGTCCCCTGTTAATTATAAACACACTCAGACAAAGCAAGCCAAACATCATTTTCCTTCCAACTGATACTTAGATTTTCAGATCTGACAGGATTTCACATGCAGCTCCAGTTTCTAGTCTAGATTACATTAATCATGATAATACTCTTTCCATTGAGCTATCAGATCGGTTATACCTTAAATCCACACGCTCAAGGAGCTCTATTTACCTTCTCTCCTGATGTTAAAAACATGGGGATCGACTAATCTGACTATTATAAAAACATGAAACACCCTTATTCCCTACCTTAGGGGTAGCACCCYGAGGGTCAACGCAGGAAGCTGAAAATGAGGGGGAAATGGAAACCCTAAACCAGAAGTTTAAAATGAAAACAGAGATACTGTACAGTGTAACAGAGCAGTCTTTACATGATGTGTTCAGTCTGTCTTTATTTTGTCTGTTTTCCATCCACGTTTCTGTACATTTTCAAACTTCAGGGTTTTAGGTGCTCAGTGCATGGATGGACTAACTCAACCTTATACTGGAGAGGCACAATACCTCTCGCTGGAGAACCCCAGTCGAAGCTCTCTGCACTGGAAACGCAAGTAAATCATTTGGGGAGAAGTTACAATAACATCTCTTTTGGTGTTTTTAAATACAGCTGTGTTGTAGCACAAAGAACTTGCATACTTTTTAGTGTGTGTGTTTATCTGCTGGCGTGTGATTGTGTCTGTACGCCTCAGAATAGTCTGTGTGATTACGTGTGTAATACAGACTAAGTAATCATTACCTGTGCCACTGGTCCACCACAGCCTTGGACGGCAGTCTCCAGATGATCCTGGGTTTGGGGTCCCCGGTGGCCGAGCAGTTCAGCCTCAGCTGGTCCCCATACGCCAGCTCTGTCCTGCGGTGTGATGCCTCCACGATCTCAGGAGCCATMTCCTTCTTCTCCACCGTCAGCRTCACCACCCTGCGCTCCGACCCTGTAGAGCTGGTGACGATGCACTCGTACTTCCCACTGTCCGTGCCGGCCGTATCGGTCAGGTGGAGCGTCCCGTTAGCGAACACAGACACCCTGGGGTCCACAGAGGGCTTCAGGGGCMGCACCRCCRTYCCATCATAGAGGACCCAGTGCACGGTGGGCTGGGGGCTGCCCTGAGCGGTACAGGGTAACCACAGGCTCTGACCCACACCGGCCTGGACCTGCTGTCGTTTGGCCTCCAGGATGCCAGGAGGTGCTGCCACCACCTGCAGTCTGACAGTGGCAGTGTCGGCTCCTGCTGGGTTACTGGCGATGCACTTGTAGTGGCCCCGGTCATACACAGAMACCTGCTTGATGAGCARAGTGCCCTCTGGGGTCACTGACACTCTGGRGYCCGAGTTGTGGCCCCTGACTTGGGTGMGGTTGGCCAGGATCCAGGAGACCAGAGGGGTGGGGCGRCCCTCYGCCTTGCACTTCATCTCCACTGTCTTCCCTGAGTGGGACTTGATCTCCCGTACCTTGGGCTCCAGGATGCGTGAGGGGTAGGCCACCACGGACAGGGTGACCAGGAGCTTGTCCGACCCCTGCTCGTTCTCAGCCAGGCAGAGGTACTGACCACGGTCTTTGATGTTTGCATTCTGGATGGACAGAGTGCCGTTCGGGAACACCTCAAACTTGCCCATCTTGCTGTTGATGGTCATTGTGCTTCCTGAAAGGGAGCGAGAGAGGGAGGAAGAGGGACAATGGTATAGAGAGGAAGAGAGATGGAAAAAGAGAGAGACTAGGAGAACAAAAACAAGAGCGAGAGACCCTTATGCAGAAAGAATGAGCAGAAGAGATATGGAGAAGAGAGAGAATGAAGAGAGAGAGCAGAAGAGAGGAGCAGAGAGAGAGAGATAAGAGAGAGAAATCGAGAGAAAGGAGATATAAGAAGAGAGGAGTTAAGAGAAGAGAGGTATAGAGAGAGAAGAGGAGTATAAGGAGAGAACATATGAAGAGATATCATGTATAGAGAGAAATAGAGAGATGGAAAAAGAGAGAGATGGAGAAAGAGAGATATGAGAGAAAAGAGATGAAGAGAGAGATTTGGAGAGAAAGTAATAGTGAGAGGAAAAAGAGAGAGAGAGAGAGAGAGAGAGGGACAGAGAGGGAGAGAAGAGAGGATGGAGGGAGCGAGAGAGAATATTATAATATGAACATACAGTATAGCTTCATTCCAAAGTAGTTTTATAACATACTTATATCTACCCTGTTATTTTCCATACCAGTGCTTGAAGAGAAGCGTTTCCAGCTGATGGTGGTCAGGCTGCCCACGGCCTCACAGGCGAGGAACGTCTGAGTTGGACAGGACAGTAAGCTGCAGCGTTGCTCCCACGATCCTGGCTTGTGAGCATGTCCTTGGTGGACCGCTCATAAGCCCACAATCTTAGCCGTTGTCGTATCATAGCCGGTGATGTGGTATAGCTTTGGAAATGCATCGTCTATTTCCTTGTGCTGTTAGGGGCTTTGGGCTGCCCTGCTCTGCTTCAGATATAGTCAGTGTGTCAAAGGTCAGTGTCTTGTCTGGGCCTCTGCTGCCCTGTTACTGGACACCTTGGCTGGTTTCCTGATCAGGCTCTCGTTGTATCTGGTATTCGACTGCTCTTCTCCTGACGGCGCGCTGATGTAGTGTTCATCTGTGGGTCGGTGTAGTCTGGACGCGGGTTGATGATATGTCGTGTGAGGCTTGATGGTGGTTGTTGGAATAAGTTGGTAGAGGTCAGTCTGGGCCTGGGTGATGGAAGTGTAGGCTCCTGGGACGGTTCGTGGTGGACTCCATTCGTCATGTCCAGTTCTCATTATCGTACGATCGGAATCTGTGTTGTTCCCTTAGAGGTCGTTGTCAGTGGACACAGTCACTGCAGACCTATCTGATTCTCTGGACGGCGTTGACAGGGGCTTGAGGAGACGGTATGTGTGGATATGTGTGGTCTCCACGTGCTCCATGGTGGTTTCTGTGGATATGTATGGTTCTCCATTGGGTCCGATGGTTATGTCTCTTCTATAGCGATATGATGGGTGTCTCCATGGTGGTTCCATGGTGGTTCTATGGATATGTGGTGTCTCCATGGTGTTCTCCACGGTGGTTTCCATAGTGGTTTCTATGGGATTATGTGGTGGTCTCACATGTGGTCTCCAGTAGTGTTACTATGGATATGTTGGTCTTCCGATGTGGTTCCATGGGTTTTCTATGGATTAGCGTGTGTCTCTGGGTGGTTCTCCATGGTGTTTCTATGGATATTGTGGTTTTCCATGGTGTGTCTCCATTGGTTTTCATGGTTATATGGGATATGTGGTGTCTCCATGGTGGTTTCCATGGTGAGTTTCTATGGATATGTGTGGTCTCCATGGTGGTTTCCATGTTGTGGTCTCACATGGTGGTTTCCATTGTTTCTATGGGATATGTGGTGGTCCCATGGTGGTTTCCATGATGGTTTCTATCGATATTGGTGGTTCCATGTTGGTTCTCCCATGGTGTTTCCATGTGTTCTAGGGGATATGTGGTGGTCTCCATGGTGGCTCCATGGTGGTCTCCATGGTGGTTTCTATGGATATTTTGGTCTCCATGGTGTCTCCATGGTGGTTTCCATGTTGGTTTCTTGGATATGTGGTGTCTCCATGGTCGTTCCAGTGGTTTCTATGGATAATGTGGTGGTCTCCATTGGCGGTCTCCATGTGTTGAAGGCTCTGTTGATTCTATGGTGGTGCTGGGGGCTTCCGTAGTTGTTATGTTTTTTTTAAAAGGCCTCCTGCCCCTGAAAGGCCTCCTGCCCCCTAACCCTCCAKTTGGTCTCCGGTTTCCCCCAAATCTACGGGATAGGTACCCCACTGACCCTCCATTTGGTCTCCGGTTTCCCCCAAATCTACGGGATAGGTACCCCGCTGACCCTCCGGATTCAGACACAGAGGRCGAGGCCTCATCTGTGTCTTCTCTTGGGGCAGGTGGGAAGGCGATGGTCTGGGTGTCTGGGGAAGACTCTGTGGTGGGGGAGGACCTGTAGTCATAGGSTGGGGTTGTAGTTCCACGGCTAGTGCCAGGCTGGGGTGTGGTCGARGCCTCAGAGTCAGGCGATGAATCTCCATAGTCATCGTCTGATGAGCTTTCTGGGGTCTCTCTGTGTTTACCTGCTCTAGACGGTGACTCGGTCACAGGTTCAGCCAGAGACTGCTGGGTGGGCAGTGCGATTGTGGTTGTAGTTGTGGTGGTGGTTGATTGGACTGTTGTTGAGCCCTCTGGGGTGGTTGAGGGCCTGGCTGGTTTACGTAGTCTGTTGACTATTTCCCTCTGCCTGTCCCTGTTCCCAAACAGCTTGCCCCAGATGTTCTTACCACGGACGATCTTGGAGGCAGTTGTGGTTGTGATGGTGGAGGTTGTTGGTTCATCTRTTGTGCTCGTCATAGGGTCGTGTGTTGGGTCAGACTCTGGGGCATTAGTGGAAGTCATGTAGCTGCTGGATACCTCACCTCTGGACTGAGAGTGAGAGAAAATGGGCTGGGTGGTGGAGGGGGACTGAGAGTGAGTGGAGGTGGGCTGGGTGGTGGTGGTGGGGGCTTCTGTTGAGTATGTGGTGGTGGGTCTCTCTGTTCTTCCTAGAGAGGAGCTAGGGACGTTGGGTGTTTTAGGCATGTTTTGGTTTGACTACCCGCTGACCACCTGTCTTCTCTCATCTTCATCACAGTCAACAATCTGAAAAAGCAGCAACAATAACAATCATCATCAGAATCACCACATCATCATCATGGCTATCATCATCATCTATCATCATCATCATCATTCCATATCATCATCATCATCTATCATACTATCTTATCATCATTCATATCATTCACCATCATTCATGGCTATCATCACCATCATCATGGCTATCATCACCATCCATCACTCATCAGCATCATGCTTCATCATCATCAATCACTCATCACCATGCCATATCACCATCATCCACCATATCATGGCTATCACCACCATCATCACCATGGCTATCTCGCAATCAACACTCATCACCAGCTCATCATCATCACTCCTAATCATCATCATCCATCATTCATCATCATCATCATCATCATCATCAACTATCATCATCGCTATCATCCCATCATGGCTTTCATCATCATCACCATCATCACCATGGCTATCATCAATCATCACATCACCATCATCATGGCTCATCACCATCATCACCATCATCATCATCATCATCACCATCATCATCATGGCTCATCATCAATCACTCGTCATCATTCATCACCATCATCACCATGGCTACTTATCATCATCATCACATCATCATCACCAATCATCCATCATGTCTCTCATCATCATCGTCATCATCATCATCACCATCAATCCACCATGGCTATCATCATCATCATCATTCATAATCATCATCATGCTATGATCATTCATCATCATCATGGCTATCATCTCATATCACCATCATCATCATCATGGCTATCATCACTCATCATCATCTACATTCATTCATCCATGGCTATCATAATCACCATCATCTTTCATCCATCATGGCATCATCATTTTCCCATCATCAGTCATCATCATGGCTATCATCACCACCATCATCATCGTTTCTATCATCATGGCTACATCATCAATCATCATTCATCACCATCATTCATCATCATGGCTATTATCATCATCACTCAGTCACTCACCTATCACTCATTGTATCATCATGCTGATCACTCACATCATCCATCATCATGGTAACATCACCACTGTCATCATCATCATGGCTATCATCATCACCATCATCATCGTTTGGCTCTTCCTCATGGCTCAAGTCTCTCACCAACAAAGATAATGTCAACATCAAAGACAAGAAACTACATATCCTATTTGAACAACATGACATAACTTACCTGTGGTCAGCTCCATAGTGTAGGGAACTGTGCTGTTGCCTTGCTTCTTCGCAATGTTGGGCTGTTTGAGTTTGTTCAGGATGGACTGGATGTCTGTGATCCGGTTGGGCTTGATGAACCTCCTCCTGCCAGGGAAGTTCCTTCTCCGGCCCCCTCCTCTTCCTCCTCCTCCTCCTACTCCTCCTCCTCCTCGGCCGTTCTTAGGGGGGATGATGTGGATCTGCTGGCGGGAGATGATGGTGGAGCCTGCAGGCAGACGGGGGGACTTGATCCTCTGGGTGGTGTGGACGGTGATCTCATCCTGCTCTCTCTCTGTGGTGGTGACTGCAGTGAAGGTGGTCTGGCTGTCTGGGTCAGTGGCTGTGTGGATCTCAGGCTCTCTGTGGGGTGATCTGGGACTGTCCATCACGAGGGTGACATTGGGATCGGTGAGGAGCGATAGCGCTGCCCCGGTGGAGGTATCTGGTTCTGCAGGTGTTTCTCTGGAGAACAGGATCTGGGTCTCGTCTGTGGTGTTGGTCACGGCGAGGAGGAGCGTGACGGGTTGTCTCAGAGGTACTGTCGTGTTCCTCTCCARAGAGTACGACTCACCACGAGACCCACTAATTCTGGGGCTGTATTGAACGATGGCCTCACCCTGAGTKTCATTGATACTGCCTGTGCTGTGGCTGCTGTGGGTGAATGTGGACTCGATGGGTGTGGCATCTGACCGGGTGTATGAATCTGTCGTCACTGCTGTAACTCTGTCAGTATTTTCTGTTGTTACAGTGAAACTAGTCCGACTGTCATCTGGGATCTCCATGGTTGTCATGACACTGGTTTCACTGTTGTCGGTGGTTGCCATGACATTACTCTGATTGTTTAAATTCTCTACGCGTGCAGTTACACCCATCATACTTTCATCTGGAGTATCTGTGGTTGGCATGACGCTGGTTKGTAAAACAATGAGTCTGTCCTCATGAGACAGACCCTCCCCAGATCCAGCATCCYCGTCCCCAGACATGTCAGGCTCTGAATCACCTTTTTCTTTCACACTCTTTGTCTTTGTTGTTAAACCACCTTGGGCCTTCTTCATGAACTCTGCAAATCTCTGGGGGTTTACTTTCCTGGAGGCTTGATCAAATACCCTCCTGTTGCTCCATATGCGTCTACTGCTGGCTGGGCTCCTCCTTCTCCCCCAAGAGCCCCCTGATCCTCTGCCCTGAGAGGAAGACCTGAGTCTGGGGTAGGGCCTGTCTAATGTGATGGTCCTGGACTCCTGGATGGTTCTGTCAGAGGRGCTGGAGGAARGGACCTCACTGTGGGAATACTCCCTCTCCTCTATGGCCCCGGTAACCTCAACCCCAGCCTCTGCCCCTGACCCYTCTCTATCCACCACTGTCACCTTTMTGGACCCCTCCCCAGTGACWGTCACTTGGGACGTCAACAGGTCCACCCCCAGGTAGTTAGCACTGAGACACCTGTAAAACCCCCGGTCTCTGGAGGTCAGATCTTTWATTCCTAGAGTCCCGTTCCTATAGAGCTTCCTGTTCCCATAGGATTTATCCAGSACTGTGTGGTCAGGTAGAATCCACTGGACCGAGGCATCAGGGCTGCCTGCGGACCCACAGTCTAGAACCAGGCTCTGGCCCAGAGGCCGTGAGAGCTTGACCCCGTTGACCTCCACCTCCTCCACATCGGGAGACAGTACGGTGACCCGGAAGCTGAGCACGTCTGCGTCCAGGTAGTTAGTGGCGATGCAGCGGTAAAGCCCAGTGTCTGAGGTGTCTGTTCCTCTCAGGGTCAGCCTGCCATCAGCGGTGATCACTATCCTGCGGTCCTCGCTGGAGTAGGGTGCCCGCACCTTACTGCCGTCCGATAAGATCCACTCTACAGAGGGTTTTGGTTCCCCCAAAGTCTGGCAGTTGAGCTCCACCACCCCACCTTAAAATCACAACAAGAATCACATCAATAAATTGATTTMTTTTAAATGCACATTGCTATATTGTAGCTCTTGAAAGTATGTTACAGTACATACATTATATGGGCACATTTCTACCCATCCACGACACATTGTGTACTGTAGGACCCCACCTATGAGGACAGAGTGCTCAGTCTGRGTCTGGTTGTCTCGTTTGATGATGGTCCAGCTGTAACGGTCCCTCCTCTGCGACACCTTGTTCTCCACACGCAGGTTGACCACTGACCTGTACTTAATGTGCAAGGTGGAGAATGTGGTTGTAGTGCGGTCCAGCTGAAAGTCGACCTCTCCCTGCATCAACCATGCGGGTGAAGCCTTAATCTCGGCCTCAACGTCTGTGTGGATTTCATCACGTCCCTCCTTTGGTCTGATCTGGGTGTACTTGTAGACCATGTCTGGGGTCTTGGAGAGCATCAACCCTCTCTCTAGTCTCATGGGAACGTCACTGTACGTAGCCAGGATGCGCCAGAGCTGTTGGATGTGYTCATAGTCAATATTACAGACCAGCCATGTAGAGATGATGGTGGACAGCATGGTCACGTTCTTCTCCCCCTCCTCCACCTGGGTTAGAGTCAGGTTCTCCATGGCTGACGGTCTCTGGACGGTGCAGGTAAGGCTAGCGTCATTGTGGAACTGAGCTGTTAGATTCATCTGCAGGGATCCGATGGGAGCGATGAAGTCCTGGGGGGAGACAGGGGTGTAATCGCCCTCGTCCAGGCTGACGTTCCTCTGCTTCAGATGGGGGTGGATCCAGGGCTTGGTACAGGTGAAGGCATCACGGGGAAGCTGGGTTAGGCTCTTGCCTCTAGAGGGAGCGGGGGTCTCACAGACGGGGCAGGCCTGACCTCTGGCATACTTCCTGTCTCGCTTGCATTTCAGCGCAGCTGAAAAACAAGTTCATCATTGAATTTATATTTACATTTTTATGTCATGATTTAATAAGGGTTGGTTCCCTAATTTCCATGTTTTCACACTCCTTCAAAATGTTGTTTATGATACTGTTCTAAATCACAGTTGGTATTAAGAAATAATACATATATATGATATATATATATATATAAGAGTATCTGGAGATATATTTACATTTGCTTATGTCATTATTTGATAAAACAGTAGAGCCTTTGTTCCCACCTTTTAGTAATTTTAAGTACTACATGTCACGCTGAGATTGAAAAAAGTGAAACAGCTGTGTTTCCAACAATCTGTCCCCCAATAAAGATTTATCTGTCTTCTTTGGACAAGCATGGTTTTCCTGTTGGAGGTTGTCCCACGCAACATCACTTTACTGAATAAATAAACTCTGTTTTTCACTCTGTTTCATGGTATACATTCATGCATGTAGAGAATACACCAGATGTACCCTGGTCTTCCCTGGTTTATTTCAATTTATGATCAATTTTTATGTATAGTAACTGTCAACAGAACTGGGGGCCTACTCGGTTTAGTGAAACATTCAGAATGTTGCAGACAGAAATGTACTATATCTTTACCTGAATTCCTCTCCGCCCACTCTGGGAACCAAGCCATGCGACAGTCGCAGGACCAGGGGTTGCCGTGGAGATAGACATTCTCCAGCTGAGAGCAGCCAGTGAAGACGTCTTTGGGTAAGCTGGCGAGGAGGTTGTCAGACAGGTGGATGTTCCTAACGGAGGACACCTTGAACACCTGGCTGTGCCTCAGCGTGATGAAGGTATCCGGGTGGAGCTGCTGGAGCAGGTTGCCCTCCAGGTGGACCAGCTGTAATGTGGTGAGACCGTAGAACGCCTCCGGGTTGATGAACTCGATGCGGTTGTGGTCCATGTGGAGTCGTACCAGGCCCTCCAGGCCTTGGAAGGTGTCCTTGTTGATCTCCTTCACTCTGTTGTAGCTCATCTTCAGTCTCAGCGCTCCAGGGGCCTCTATGCACTACAACTTTGTGTTTTTATTCAGGTCCGA
>NW_019945027.1:30761-39962 GCF_002910315.2 Salvelinus sp. IW2-2015
CAAGTTAAATCCGTTACAGTAACATCTAAATGTCAAACAGCAATGCCAAAGTGTAATTCATCTCTGAAAATATTTTACTAGTCTTTGTCCCTGGGTTTAAAATATCTAAATCCTCCAGAACCATAACTGTTACAAATCCTCCAAAAGGTATAAGGTAGAATTAGTGAGAGTTAATTTCTGACTAGCGTCCTTTACAAACTGGTCATCGAATCAACTGCCTCCCGCTCCTCCCCACCTATCACTCGACATCTGACTCATGTGTCCAATCGACCATTCCTAAGCTTCGCCGCCTCCTCCCCCCCCTACCCTGTCACCGCCTGCCTCCCCTCCCCAGCACTCCTACCATCAAAATGCATATCAAATACGCCGACATCACTGTCACTTGTAACTACGCTAGTCTTACCCGCAATAGATAGATCAACATTCTTTATTTGAGACCTCACACCTGACTCTAGTCGACCTTTCTTAATGTCGATCTACTACACTGACTTTCCCTATAGTCTTGTCTCTTGGTCTCTCCCGCTGCTAACCCTCCTCTAGTCTCTTCCTAGAGCATTAATGTTCATAAATATTTCCCCTATATACCCGTGTGCTGACCGAACTGTTATAGCTGTCTTAGTTCCATGTTCTGGGCTCCGATAATAATGTTCTAGCTTCTTCAATCATCCGGAGTACGTATCAACAGATGAGTTCGATATCCCACTGAAATCTACGGGTATGCTGTGAACTCAACAACTATACCCAGATAGTAGTATCTCTAAGGAAATCTTGCTTTGACCCCATGAATAAGTAGTTACTCTAACTATCATTGTGAGTAAAACAGGATATGATGCAAATCCTATCATTCACTACCCTTAAGCGTAAGTGCGAAATTGATTGCTGCCAGACACAGTAGAGATAATATATGACCCTGTTCCCCATATCTATATCCTGGCCCTCCGATCGATCCTAGGTAACCCTAACCGCTACCGTAGACATATGATAGTCTCTAGCCCCCTAGAATTACTCTTAATTAGGGACATCGAGAAGTACTACCTAATTCTCCCGAGATTTTTACTTATTTGTGAAAACAAATCCGCAATTCGAAATACCCCAAGCGTAATTAACCCTGATGTCGCTATTAGCCACCGCCACGCACACTATGAGTATTTCTCTCAAGTGCGCGCTTATACCACTAGTCATTCAATATATGAGCCTCTACTAATGCCGGATGACGAATTACAATCCTACCCTCTGTATCCACTGAAGCCTTATTCAATTCCACTATGATTTGACGTTTTTTATATTCAAACTAGCGAGGTACTTATTCCTCCTCTCGGTAAGCATGAACTTGATCCTTCACAATATGATGCCTATCAACTGAGACAATCCTCAGACGTATTATCGTATCAGACGATAATTACCACAACCAAGATGTAAATCCATAAACTAAATCCAACCACCTTAGTCTACAATAAGCGGACACATTCGCCCCGGTATGAGATAGACCGCATTATCCCCAGACCCAAGTCAGCTTTATAATTCATTCATGTACTAGGTTCCATTATTCCGCGATACGTTAAGAACGTTTACTAGAATTCCTCACTATCTGTATAAGTAGAAATTCAAATGAATCATCTATCTGGCTCATAAGAATCCACTCATACTGGACCATATCTATGAAAGTAATATCTGAAAGACAACATCAACATACATAGATCAAGTACCGCTACCCATCAGCCCCTGACGTGAGTATGTCATCCAAAGATTCAACCCCAAGTACGCGGAATGACAGTATATTTCTCTCTAGTACCCCAATCATCTCCGTCTTATCAACCAGCTATAAGCAGGGTGGCACAAATTAGTCTCCCAGATGGTATCCATGATTACACCTTGATATTAGACCTAACCCTAGTCCAATATAGTAAGGTCAACATCTTCCAATTATTCAAATAAAGAACAGCATCAGAATAACCTTAGCATCAACAGTGCAATCCCCCCAGAGCTAGATTATTAGCTCCGGTAGAGTATCCATATACATTCTTACCGCTCCATGATTGTAATTAATGGCAGCTATGACCTAAAAGATCAATACCCCTGGCGGATGTTTCAACCGTATTAATGGTAAGTCTATCCCTTACCCCTCTGCGCGATTATATGAAACATCCTACTTACCACCTGTGTCTATCTAGTGTAACATACACCTGCGGGTGGGGCAGTGCGGCGCGATTAGTATGTTCCTCAGGTATGCCCCACAGACGATTCTATTGATCAGAGTACGAGTCGATAAAATGATATTACCCTCTACCCAAAAAATTTAAGCCCCCTGCGCGACATGAATGGATCAATAATCCTTTAACTCGCCAACACCTATACAAGTAAGCGATTATGCATCTATTCACTGGATCTAATCTGCTGAGGCTATGACTCACACATACGCTTGATCTGGGATATGATCTCTACCCCGCAATGCTGGGATGATAAGTAGATTGCAGAAGTCCCTCCCAACTATACGAAGGAGATGTCTATCATCACTACAAAGTATGGATCTATAGTCATCTAACGGATCCCGCATCAATCGATAGATCTACTATTCTTGAGATATGAATCTCACTAATCGTGGATCCCACCCCCTGGCTACTAAGTCAATCCGGCACGAGTATATTACTATCCGGGATAATTAATTTCTACCTTCACTATGCTAAACTCCGTGAGTCCCTGAGTCTACTATCTGCGTCATATCTCTATCTACTACAACACATTCCTGGGATTATCGCGAATATTTCTACCCCATAGATCTTATGTGTAGTTCCCCAGAGTCAGTAGTCCAATACTAGAGCATCATGTCGATTAATGCTCACAGAATACTGTACTATAGTGTACGAGAAAATTCATGATTACTTCCACTATAACGAGATATGATGATTCTAACTCTCTGGAGTATGATTCTCTAGTACTGGGACTAATGATCTACTCTCTGCGTGCGATATATCTACTTATACAGGATGGTATGAGCTACTGAATCTGGAATTAATAATGAAAGGTACTTATTCCATATAAACATATCGTGATATGAGTTTACGTATCTGTATATATAGATTCATCTATCCTCATGTGCCCTATACTCTATCTAATATATCTCTCCGACATAATGAGTAGTCTACTACTATCAGGATATCTCCAACTAGTAGCTAGAATCTACACTGCGGATATGATAATCCGACCGTAGTCTGTGATATAAGCATTCATTCCACATGTCCCTCGACAATAATCTCCTAACAGCGAACATCTACTAATGATCTACCTTATTTGATTAGGAATTTATTCACACACCCTAGGATATGAATGAGGTCATAACTACATCCTGTAGTGACCCGTATGAATTGTTAAGTACGTTACATTCAAATATACGTGACTATCTCAGTGACTCTACCTATACGGAGGATGATAGTTACCTTAATCTGAGAGAATAGAATCTAATAAATCCATGAGATAATGAATCCAACCATTGCCACTTATCTTGGTATGATCTAGAGTGTTGACATAAATATACATAGAAAATGAATTATTCCATAAATTGAAGTATAAAACCAGCGTGAAGACCAAGACGTTATTACCTATCCGGGATCATGATCTACCTATACGACGAATGATCTTGGACTATAAACTATGATCAGAATTAACTTCCTATGCACTATCTGGCATATGAATCTACTATCTGAATGGAGATAATGAGTTAGAAAGAATCTTCAAATCCAGATCCCAGATAAAATCTGTATGGCTTCAAAATCTCTGAATGAATTAGGGTACCTAATAATCATATCTCCAAGGGAGTAAATAGAATCGATATCCTCGAAGCCTAAATTATCCAATGGTGAGCATTATACCATGACACAAAGATAGTTCCGAAAATACCAGAGTGTATTGTATCTACAATGGTAAATATAAGATTAGTCCATTGACCACTGCGCTGGCGTGGACATTATGGGTCGGACAACAAACCTCTCCAACAGGAAAAACCGGATGCATTTGTGTACAACCAAAGAAGACAAAATGCTAAGTAAAACTTATGAAAATGCTAAGGGACAGTAGTTGCTTCGGATGAAACAACAGCGTTTCCACTTCTTTAATTTGTCAATCTCACGTCGTCGTTTTGACATTTGTAGACCTTACTATTTACTAAAGGTGGTGCGGAACAAAGCTCTAACTTTTTTTATCATAATAAATACATAAAAGGCAAAAATTGTTAAATAATCTTCCAGATACTCTTATATATATATGTATATATCAAATCTACCCTAATTCCCTTATCAGTAGAATAAATTGATATTATCCTCCAAGATAAAGTTACCAACGTTGATTTAGAACACATATCATAAGACAACTAATTTGAAGAGTAAGTGAAAACATGGAAATTAGGGAATGGAAACCAATGAACCACACCGCTATAAATTATATGCATAATAAAAAATGTACCAATTATAAATCAATGGATACTACCGGATGTGAGACTTGTTTGAAGTTTAATTCTCATGCTAATGCGGATTGAAAATGCAAAAAGCGAGACAGGACCAGATCATCCAAAAGTAGCCTTACAGTCGCTGCCCCCCGTCTGTGAGAAGACCAACTTCCTGCCTCCCTCTAGAGGCAGAGCTAACCCAAATCTTGTCACCCGTGAATGCCTTCACTGTACCAAGCCCTGGATCCACCCCCATCTGAACGAAGGAACGCAGCTAACAGGATCGACCGTGGCTTTGTATTACCACCCCTTGCTCCCCCAGGACTTCATCTTGCTCCCAACTCGTGAATCCTCTGCACTGGGATTAATGGAAATATCTAACAGTTTGCCTCTGCAAGTTCCATCTGAAATTACCTAGCCTTTACCTATAGCAGACCCTCCTTACCTAGTCCAAATACATTACATGAACCACCTGGTACTAGTGAAAATTCATAATCTCCATGATTGCTGCCAGAATTACGTCAAACTCATAACTCTTCACATCCAGGGTTACCAATGCCAGAAAGTATGAAGATAGTTGCGATGAGCATACAAGATAATAGACTCAACATCCGGAGAGTAAAACAAGCATAAAGCGTGTAAAACTACATTATGTAACGTGTTGATCAATCCATATCAATTCTTATCCCTTACACACCTAGATCCCCACTGACTCAAATCATATATGCAATCTATACCCCCTATAACAGTGCTGGTCTGTAAAAAATGTAAGCAATTGACTAAGTCCGATCATATGAAGTTTAACTATCCGATACATTCCTGAATGAACACATGATCCATCTACCTCAACAAACATACTCTTGTCCCATCGCGTGACTACGTTTAATGACCTCATAATCCCAAAGTGAGCATACATAAAGATCCATTAACCAAATATAACCCTCAAGTAGCAGACTAAGATATATGGCAATATCTGTCCAGAAATGAGTATATGTATATGTGCACTCTCCAAGTCTAAATACACACGCCTAATCAAGACATCACTATACCCAGTCATAACAATAAACTGACACCTCAGACTACGTCGAAGAGCCAAAGTTAGGAAGTCACTAAATATCAGCAAGATATCGAGGATAAGAGACCGAAATCATCTCAGAGAATCACGATCATATACATAAACGAGGAGAGAAATATACCTATCGAACAGCCATCATCCGCCACGAGACGCGTCTCAGCAAATTACCACAGATTAAGCATTCGGAACACTCTGCTATGCGATCTCATGATATCCGTCTTATACAGTAGATACTACTGTGGAATCCTGCACACCTAGCCCTAGATCATGATCACATATGATTTAACCGATCTGGTAATCCGATGGTTTAATAAGAATTTGAATGCAAATCCAGACGTTAACTATAAACCAGGTGCCCCTACATTGATATCATAAAGATAATATCTCCTGACGCCCTGATAACGGGTCGAACTTAATTAGCAAAGCTATCCCATGTGGAATGACTGAAATGATTCCGCCACCTTAAAACTACGTGACGCACATGTCATTCATCGAATAAGCCTGCCCTCTGCACGAACCAAATTAATTTCTGAGATAAAAATTGAACAGGTCAAGTGGTCATACCTAACATGCTCTGGTGAACCCCGAAACAACGTTATAGAGAGCCCTTAACTTATACCGGCTGTCGCATGGAAAGCTGAATGAAATCTGCGTAATCCGGCCGTTGATTTACAGCTTTCGACCATCATCCTTCAAAATAACTAATTCCTTGTAATAGACTAAGAGATGCTCAAACTAATATCTACACAGAACTCATCAACAGCTAATCCAATCTGCCCAAAGGATCCTACATACTAGTTCCATACTCATTCATTCTGTAATCGCCAAAATAAATGTGAAAGGTTAGCCAATACTATCACCGAGTACACAATGTTTCTTATTGCGTATAAACGGAATGGAGAAATATGTAAATCTATACTACAAACGGTTAAAGTAAATGATGATCGTATACACCCTCACAATCTGGGAGTGATAATTGTGATACTTGTAAAACATACTTATCCAATCAGTAGCTACAAATGTATAGCATAGTAACTATGAGAACGTATAAGCTGGAACATTTAGTTTTAAAAAGAAAATTCATAAAGTTATTTGATCTTGTGAATTCCTCTATCCTTGGATATTTAAGGAGTCATGATCGTTACTATACCGGGATACACGTAAGGAGGATGATCCTGAATAACTGGAGTGGGAGCATCCATCTAAATCTTGATCCAGATATCGAATTGCATTAACATGACGTTTATTGCTATCTGGATAAGTAAGAGAACTTACATATAAACCCCTGGATTAGATAGAATTAGATTAACTTATCTGGGATATGATTATAGCCATGATAGCAGTATCGAGCATCTGACAGGCTTAATATCCTGGATATGAACTCGACGGCTATCCTAGGATATGATCTACTAATCATGTGAATAGATTGATCCTGACCTAATTTTGGGACATTACTGACTCTACAGATCTGGCGCATCATGAGCTACTCATCTGGGATATATCTGACTACTACCCGGGATAGATGATCTACTTACGGATATGAATCTACTTCTGGAATAAATGAACTCTAAGTAATCTGGAGATATGAGGTACTAATGTATTTATTAATATCTTAGCATGCTTGGTTCTGTAGCTCCACTAGATTGGGAAAAGCCTGCTCATCATTTTTTGTTTGGTTGATGGTGGTGGGAAACGCTGTCTCAGGCACCGCTCCAGAATCTCCCATGTTCAGTTGGGCTGAGATCTGGTGATTGAGACGGCCGTGCCATGTGATTTACATCGTTTTCATGCTCATCAAACCAGTCAGTGACCACTTGTACCCTGTGGATGAGGGAATTGTCATCCCATAACCATTGTAGCCAAAATAAGGGCCAAAATAATGACCTGCCCAGCTGTTTTATATATATACATATATATTTGAATATATATATGTATATTTGAATTTAAACTTTATTTAAATAGGCAAGCCAGTTAAGGACAAATTGTTTTTTACAATGACGGCCTACCCCGGCCAAACTCTAGACCAATTGTGCACCGCCCTATGGGACTCCCAATCACGGCTGGATGTGATACAGCCTAGAATCAAACCAGGGACTGTAGTGATGCCTCTTGAACTGAGATGCAGTGCCTTAGACCGCTGCGCCACTCCCATCATGACCCTAAGCATGATGGGACGATAATTGCTAACTAACTCAGGAACCACACCTGTGTGGAAGCAMATGATCTAAATATACTTTACATCCTTCATTTACTCAAGTGTTTCCAATATTTTGTCAGTTACCTGTATATCAACAGGTGTTTATGACAGTGCTGTACGTATACCTGTAAGGACTTGAGGTCTTGAAAGGCCCTGTCAGCGATGCTGTGGATGGTGTTGCTGTGGAGCATCAGCAGCTCCAGGTGTTTCAACCCAGACAGATCATTCTCCYTCAATACGGTTATACTGTTATACCTACAGAGAACAGAGTAGGGAAACAATATAGCTGTGAATAATTTACTATTGCTCAAAATATAAGTCAAATCTACTGTATGTGCATTACTAAGGGGTAAGAAAACAGACTGGGAGAGGGAAAGAGAGAGGGAGGGAGAAAGAAGGAGGGAGAGAGAGCAGAGAGAGAGAGAGAGTCTGACTCTAACCCTAGGTTAATTCTTTCCACAGCCATCTGGATCTGGCCTGGTATTGCGGTCAGATATCTGAAGGTACAGTGCACTTCGGTGGGAACGTAGCACGCGCACGATTTGGGGCAGCCGCTGGATCCTGGTAGCAGAGCAGCCAAGATAAACACAGCAGTCAGCAGCCACTGCCACAGGTATGAGGGGATTCTATAACAGGCGGCAATCAGCTGAGAGACATTTTTTTCTGGAGCAGCTTAATTTTTAAAAATTAGAATTCGGACCTCGAACCATTCTCCAGATAGGAGCTGGCAATGGCTAGTAGCACATCCTCTATGGGTCCGACCACATTACTAGTTACGATATGTATTCACTATGGTGTTATTATCTCGTGTCACTCATTTCTCTTCCTCTCCTCTCTCATCTGACTCCTTCTCTCTTCTTTCCTCCGCTCTCTTTTATTCTTTCTCCCTCCTCTCTCTCTTTCCTTCTACCTCTCTCTCTCTTTCGTTCTCCCCTCTCTTTCTCTCTCTCTCTCCCAATCCCTCTCTCCTTCTCCTGCTCTCTCTCTTTCACCTCTCTTATGTTTTCTTCTACATTACCTCTTTTTCTTTTCTCTCCTTTCTTCTTTTCTCCCCTCTCTCTGTTATCTCTAGTGCGCTCATCTCTCTCTCCATCGTCTCTCCCTCTCTCCTCTTTCCTCTCTTTCTTTCTTCTCTCTCTCTCCTCTCGCTAATCTTTTTGAATTTTTCTTCTTTCTAACTCTGGGTATTGTTGTGCGAAGAGCCTTCTCACTATAGTTCTACATCTGTTGTTTAATGACGCTGTGACAAATAAAATATAATTGTATGGTTCTGCGTGCAGTATGAAGGTAAGTTAGTGGTCGTTTCGCCCTACCCATCAACTAATAGCCATAGCACAACTGACTGAAGGTCCTATGGACCATAGCAACTACAAAGGGAAAGAGGGTGAAGTTGCCCTAGCCCACGGGGTCCCTCATCTGTAACCGTTTTTCATCATTTAAGCAACACTCCTCTATCAGACGCGAGCTTACCGGAGCCTTAGGCGGTAAGCG
>NW_019945027.1:40014-45828 GCF_002910315.2 Salvelinus sp. IW2-2015
GAGCTAGACATTAGCGCTCAGACCAGTCCAGTAACATTCCCACATGCACTCCAAAGTACTTCAGACATAACGACCGAGTAGCTTCATAAACAGAGAAAGAGCCTTACTGCAACCTCTACGTACATTACACCACGTACAAATTGCTAAACTAGGAATCTACTCTATCCACCTAAAAAAGGGATTCAAATTTAGGTCATTCCAGGAATTGATAATTTCAGCCTTCCACTGAGCACACGTACGGTGGTGTATTAAGTAAAAGTTGGCAGAGAACTATGTAATTGGATCAGAATGAACAGATGAGCAATAAGCAAGTCATTAAGAAAGTATAAATATGAAGTAACCTGGATGCATAGTAAAAGTCTATTCTGTAGTTTGTAAGTGTGCTTCTGGAAAATATTTATGAATGTAGAGAAAACTAAGTCAAAATCATTTAGAAAATTCACTGAATGACACAACAGTCTGACATCACGGCGCTAAGCGTTCGAGAAGAAGTAACGTAAGCTGCGTAAGGAGAAGATTATATAAACTAGTTTTTAGATTTAAATAATCGAGTGGGATCGACTAGAAGCTAAGTGTCATTTCTATCACATTGCACTCATAAAGAAAGCTCAGAATGAAGGTTGTTGATGATTCACATAATAAGGACAGTAGGGGGGGGCACGAGACAAATAACTGTACACGGTGCGCCGATTAATAGAACTACCACTGTGGCTTTACGCAACAAAGGCTCTCTCTGTGTGCATAGAGTAGAAATTGGATTATTGAGGATTTTTATCTGTATATTATGAGAAATATTAATTAAACGGATATTACTTCATCTGTGTTATTCAAGAAACCTTGCTTTCAAACCCTTAGGACGCAGCAAGTCCTTAATACTAGCGTGTTTCCTTCAACTAGTGAAAGAATGAAAGAATAAAGATATGGAGAGTAAATAATAGAAGAGAAAGTAATTATCTACATATTGATTTAATGATATAATTGTTTTAAAAAACTATCTCTCTTAGTAATTCATGAGAATGTCTGACAAATTGATCATATACTTCTCAATTCAGAACTTTTTAAAAACAGCTCCTTCTTGGTCATGCACACACACACACACACACACACACACACACACAACACACACACGCATCCCACCCAACCCGATCGCACGAAACGCCACACCAGCGGCCGACAACGGAGCGAGCGAGTCGAGCGCCACGACAGCCACACACACAGCACACCGTACTGACACACCACAAACACACACTACCACACGACACACAGAGTCAACGACACACACACACACACAACGAGAGCTAGCGTGACGAGGAGCGACACACAGCTAGCGAGCGAGCACGAGCTGACGAGCGAGAAACACACAGGGCGCGAGCGACTAAATCTTTGTCTGACTCCTTTTATCTCTCCATTTCTCTCTCTCTCTCTCCGATTTTTCATCTCTCTCTCATCTCTCCTTTTCCGTTTCGCCTAAGCTTAACTGTTCCATGAATAAGCTATCTCTCTTCTCTCTCTCTCTCTCTCTCTCTCTTCTCTCTCTCTCTCTCTCTCTTCCTGAGTGTGAAGCTCTTCTCCCTCTCCAAATGAGTATGTTGTTGCCGACTATAGACCCCCCTCAGCTCCCAGCTGTGCCCTGGACACCATATGTGAATTGATTGCCCCCCATGTATCTTCAGAGTTCGTTCTGTTAGGTGACCTAAACTGAGATGTGCTTAACACCCCGGCCGTCCTACACTCTAAACTAGATGCCCTCAATATCACACAAATGATCAAGGAACCCACCAGGTACAACCCTAAATCCGTAAACATGGGCACCCTCATAGATATTATCCTGACCAACTTGCCCTCCRAATACACCTCTGCTGTTTTCAATCAGGATCTCAGCGACCACTGCCTCATTGCCTGCATCCGTTATGGGTCTGTGGTCAAACGACCACCCCTCATCACTGTCAAATGCTCCCTAAAACACTTCTGCAAACAGGCCTTTCTAATCGACCTGGCCCAGGTATCCTGGAAGGATATTGACCTCATTCCGTCAGTAGAGGATGCCTGGTTGTTCTTTAAAAGTAATTTCCTCACCATCTTAAATAAGCATGGCACTTTCAAAAAATGTAAAACTAAGAACAGATATATCCCTTGGTTTACTCCAAACCTGACTGCCCTTGACCAGCACAAAAACATTCTGTGGCGTACTGCACTAGCATCGAATAATTCCAGCGATATGCAACTTTTCAGGGAAGTCAGGAACCAATACACACAGTCAGTTAAGAAAGCAATGGCTAGCTTTATCAAACAGAAATTTGCATCCTGCAGCTCTAACTCCAAAAAGTTCTGGGACACTGTAAGGCCCATGGAGAATAAGAGCACCTCCTCCCAGCTGCCCACTGCACTGAGGCTAGGTGACACTATCACCACCGATAAATCCACAATAAGYGAGAATTTCAATAAGCATTTCTCTACGGCTGGCCATGCTTTCCTACCGGCCACCCCAACCCYGGCCAACAGCTCTGCACTCCCCGCAGTTACTTGCCCAAGCCTACCCAGCTTCTCCTTCACCCAAATCCAGATATCAGATGTCCTGAAAGAGCTGCAAAACCTGGACCCGTACAAATCAGCTGGGCTRGACAATCTGGACCCTCTCTTTCTAAAATTATCCGCCGGCATTCTTGCAAACCTTATTAATAGTCTGTTTAACCTCTCTTTCGAATTGTCCGAGATTCATAAAGATTGGAAAGCTGCCACGGTCATCCCCCTCTTCAAAGGGGGTGACACTCTTGACCCAAACTGTTACAGACCTATATCCATCCTGCCTTGCCTTTCCAAAGTTTTCGAAAGCCAAGTTAACAAACAGATCACTGGCCATTTCGTATCCCACCGTACCTTCTCTGCTGTGCAATCCGGTTTCCGAGCTGGTCATGGGTGCACCTCAGCCACGCTCAAGGTACTAAACGATATCATAACTGCCATCGATAAAAGACAATACTGTGCATCGACCTGACCAAGGCTTTCAYTCTGTCAATCACCGTATTCTTATCGGCAGACTCAACAGCCTTGGTTTCTCAAATGACTGCCTCGCCTGGTTCACCAACTACTTCTCAGATAGAGTTCAGTGTGTCAAATCGGAGGGTCTGTTGTCCGGACCTCTGGCAGTCTCTATGGGGGTACCACAGGGTTCAATTCTCAGGCCGACTCTTTTCTCTGTATATATCAATGATGTCGCTCTTGCTGCGGGTGATTCCTTGATCCACCTCTACGCAGATGACACCATTCTGTATACATCTGGCCCTTCTTTGGACACTGTGTTAACATACCTCCAAATGAGCTCCAATGCCATACAACACTCCTTCTGTGGCCTCCAACTGCTCTTAAACGCTAGTAAAACGAAATGCATGCTCTTCAACGAATCGCTGCCCACACAAGTTCACCCGACTGTCATCACTACTCTGGACGGTTCTGACTTAAAATATGTAGACAACTACAAATACCTAGGTGTCTGGCTAGACTGTAAACTCTCCTTCCAGACTCATATTAAGCATCTCCAATCCAAAATTAAATCTAGAATTGGCTTCCWATTTCGCAACAAAGCCTCCTTCACTCATGCTGCCAAACATACCCTCGTAAAACTGACTATCCTTGACTTCGGCRAAGTTATTTACAAAATAGCCCCCAGCACTCTACTCAGCAAACTGGATGCAGTCTATCATAGTGCCATCCGTTTTGTCACCAAAGCCCCATATACCACCCACCACTGCGACCTGTATGCTCTCGTCGGCTGGCCCTCGCTTCACATTCGTCGCCAGACCCACTGGCTCCAGGTCATCTATAAGTCTTTGCTAGGTAAAGCTCCACCTTATCGCAGCTCACTGGTCACCATAACAACACCCACCCATAAGATAAAGCAAAGCAGTGCGACAAAAACAACAACACAGAGTTGCTCATGGAATAAAACAAACATACAGTCAATAACACAATAGAAAAATATACAGTGGGGAGAACAAGTATTTGATACACTGCCGATTTTGCAGGTTTTCCTCACTTACAAAGCATGTAGAGGTCTGTAATTTTTATCATAGGTAAACTTCAAATGTGAAAGACGGAATCTAAAACAAAAATCCAGAAAATCACATTGTATGATTTTTAAGTAATTAATTTGCATTGTATTGCATGACATAAGTATTTGATCACCTACCAACCAGTAAGAATTCCGGCTCTCACAGACCTGTTAGTTTTTCTTTAAGAAGCCCTCCTGTTCTCCACTCATTACCTGTATTAACTGCCACCTGTTTGAACTCGTTACTGTATGAAAGACACCTGTCCACACACTCAATCAAACAGACTCCAACCTCTCCACAATGGTCAAGACCAGAGAGCTGTGTAAGGACATCAGGGATAAAATTGTAGACCTGCACAAGGCTTGGATGGGCTACAGGAGAATAGGCAAGCAGCTTGGTGAGAAGGCAACAACTGTTGGCGCAATATTAGAAAATGGAAGTTCAAGATGACGGTCAATCACCCTCGGCTTGGGGCTCCATGCAAGATTTCACCTCGTGGGCATCAGTGATCATGAGGAGAGGTGAGGGATCAGCCCAGAACTACATGGCAGGACCTGGTCAATGACTGAAGAGAGCGGGGACCACAGTCTCAAAGAAAACCATTAGTAACACACTACGCAGTCATGGATTAAAATCCTGCAGCGGCACGCAAGGTCCCCCTGCTCAAGCCAGCGCATGTCCAGGCCTGTCTGAAGTTTGCCAATGACCATCTGGATGATCCAGAGGAGGAATGGGAGAAGGTCATGTGGTCTGATGACAAAAATAGAGCTTTTTGTTAAACTCCACTCGCTGTGTTTGGAGGAAGAAGAAGGATGAGTACAACCCCAAGAACACATCCCAACCGTGAGGCATGGATGTGGAAACATCATTCTTTGGGATGCTTTTTCTACAAGGGGACAGGACGACTGCACTGTATTGAGGGGAGGATGGATGGGGCCATGTATCGCGAGATCTTGGCCAACAACCTCCTTCCTCAGTAAGAGCATTGAAGATGGGTCGTGGCTGGGTCTTCCAGCATGACAACGACCCGAAACACACAGCCAGGGCAACTAAGGAGTGGCTCGTAAGAAGCATCTCAAGGTCTTGGAGTGGCCTAGCCAGTCTCCAGACCTGAACCCAATAGAACATCTTTGGAGGGAGCTGAAAGTCCGTATTGCCAGCGACAGCCCCGAACCCTGAAGGATCCGGAGAAGGTCTGTATGGAGGAGTGGGCCAAAACCCTGCTGCAGTGTGTGCAAACCTGGTCAAGAACTACCGGAAACGTATGACTCTTGTAATTGCAAACAAGGGTTCTGTACAAAATATTATGTTCTGCTTTTCTGATGTATCAAATACTTATGTCATGCAATAAATGCTGACAATTATATAATTACTTAAAATTCATACAATGTGATTTTCTGGATTTTTGTTTTTAGATTCCGTTCTCACAGTTGAAGTGTACCTATGATAAAAATGACAGACCTCTGCATGCTTTGTAAGTAAGAAAACCTGCAAAATCTGCTGTGTGTCAAATACTTGTTTCTCCCCACTGTATATACAGCGTGGGCAAATGTAGTAAGGGGGCAAGGCAATAAATAGGCCAAAGTAGTGAAGTAATTACAGTTTAGCAAATTAACACTGGAGTGATAGATGTGCAGATGATGATGTGCAAGTAGAACTACTGGTGTGCAAAGAGCAAAAGATGTAAATAAAAACAATATGGGGATGAAGTAGGTAGATTGGATGGACTATTTACGATGGGCTGTGTACAGCTGCAGCGATCGGG
>NW_019945027.1:47752-54657 GCF_002910315.2 Salvelinus sp. IW2-2015
CCTATGTCGAGATGGAAGGAGAAACTAGTGATCAACCATGCTGTAGTAGTTGAGCCTATCAGATGGAGGGGAACTAGTGATCCAAACATGAAGGTAGTCAGTAGCTATCAGTGAGAGGAGGACTAGTCGATCAAACATGACGGACGGGTTGTAACATAGTAAGGTTTTAGGCCCTATCAGATGGACAGGAGAACTACGTGAATAAACATGAGGTTAGGTAGTCAGCCTATCAGTGGAATAGGTAGGAAACTAGTGATCCGTCATAAAGTGACGTAGTCAAGCAGCCTATCAGATGGAAGGAGACCCCGTATGCTGAGAGCAAACACTGAGCGTTAGTGCCTGTCAGATGGAAGGAGTCTGAAAGTAGTGATCCAAACCCCCCATGAAGGTAGCTAGTCGCTATCCGCTGGAAGGAGCAATAGATGTCCACAAGCCTGACGGTACGTACAGTAGCCCTATTCAGCATGGAAGGACGATAACACTAGTGACCAACACGGCCTGAATTCGGTGTACGTAGGGCCTATCAGAGGAGGAGAACCAACTAGTGATCAAACCTGAGTTAGTAGAGCCTATCAGAGTGAAGGAAGAACTGTGACCACACCCTGAAGGTAGTAAGTAGCTAACATCAGATGAAGGTAGAAAAACTAGTACTCAACCTGATTGATCTAAGGCCTATCAGATGGGAGGGAAACTAGTGATCCTAAACCTGAGTAGTAAGCAGCCTATCAGATGGAAAGGAACAGTGATCAACTGAGGTAGCGTAGTAGTCATTCAGATGAAGGAGAACTAGTGATCAAACCTGAGCGTATAAGTAGCCTAGCTTTGGTAGACAGTCAAACAAACTTGTGTGTTTCCAGATTTAAAAGAAAGAGAACTGGTAATATTAACATGTTACCTTCCACACAAACGTAATATTGTTAAAGTAACGTGTTACTTTTTGTTAAATGTAATGAATAATATTGTAATGTCTCACTTTTTTACCACTAATCCCAACGCGAATTGAAGTATTTCATTAGTGAACATGACTTTGTAGGCCAGTGATGTGATGAGACAGTGACAGACAGAAGCGTATGTGCCGTACATGGCCACCAGATGAGGAAGAGGAGAAGTAAACAACAACACATGGGGGTGAATTTGACTCACTGGACGTGGTGCATTCTTCAAACCATGTATTTAATAAGCGGCTCCCGCCAGCCTATCTCCTTCCGCAGCCTTGTCTGGGTGTCCATTCCTGGTGGCTGTATCCCATACAATGAAGTCACTTCCATCTCCACAGTTTGTACCTGTGGCTGGGACTTGTATACATTTATATATACTTTGTCCTATTGTGTGGTGTTTAGTCAGATTGCTGTTGCAGTTTGAGTCGTGTTTGTGGCCCACTTCCCAGTACAGTGAAGTGTTTGGTCAGCAATGTTGTGGTGAGTAGCAGGGAGAGGGACAGGATCATGACGAGGACACAAGTAGTAGGACTTAAGCGTGTTTGAGCTGTGGCTTCCTAAGATGCTTCTATTTACTGTGACAGACTCAAGATGATTCTCTCTAACTTTCTTTACCAATCACCCACAAACAAAACCCCAGATCCGAAATGTAAGGGTAACCACTGAATTGTTTTAGAAAACAAATCATGTTCTTTTGCCATTCAGACAGACAAACAGAACTCGGACAGACAGAAATCTGGTATCAGGGACAACCAGTACCAATCCTACTGGAGTGATCTGTCGATGTTCATTGTCATCATCTGTAATTTAGAAAAACCTGTCAAATCGTTTTTATATATATTATTTTATACCTTTATTTAACCCGGTAGGCTAGTTGAGAACAAGTTGTCATTTACAACTGCGACCTGCCAAATAAGCAAAGCAGTGCGACAAAAACACAACACAGAGTTGCTCATGATAAACAAGCGTACAGTCATAACACAATAGAAAATAATATACAGCGTGGGCAAATGTAGTAAGGGGCAGACATAAATAGGCCAAAGTAGTGAAGTAATTACAGTTTAGCAAATTAACACTGGAGTGATAGATGGCAGATGATGATGTGCAAGTAGAACTACTGGTGTGCAAAAGAGCAAAAGATGTAAATAAAAACAATATGGGGATGAAGTAGGTAGATTGGATGGACATTTACAGATGGGCTGTGTACAGCTGCAGCGTCGGTGAGCTGATGATAGCTGATGCTTAAAGTTAGTGAGGGAGATATAAGTCACCAACTTCAGCGATTTTGCAATTCTTTCCAGTCATTGGCAGCAGAGAACTGGAAGGAAAGGTGGACAAAGGAGGTTGTGCTTTGGGAGGCCAGTGAGATATACCTGCTCGGAGCGCCGTGCTATCCAGGTCGCAGTTGTAAATGACAACTTGTTCTCAACTAGCCTACCGGGTTAAATAAAGGTATAAAATAAATAATATAAAAAMGATTTTGACAGGTTTTTCTAAGTTACAGATGATGACAATGGACATCGACAGATCATCTCCAGTAGGATTCGGTACTGGTTGTCCCTGTATACACAGTATTTCTGTCTGTCCGAGTTCTGTTTGTCTGTCTGAATGGCAAAAGAACATGATTTRTTTTCTAAAACAATTCAGTGGTTTACCCTTACATTTCCTTGGATCTGGGGTTTTGTTTGTGGGTGACTTGGTAAAGAAAGTTAGAGAGAATGACTCTTGAGTCTGTCACAGTAAATAGAAGCATTCTTAGGAAGCCACAGCTCAAACACGCTTAAGTCCTACWACCTGTGTTCCTCGTCATGATCCTGTCCCTCTCCCTGCTACTCACCACAACATTGCTGACACAACACTTCACTGTACTGGGAAGTGGGACACAAACACGACTCAAACTGCAAACAGCAATYTGACTAAACACCACCAATAGGTACAAAGTATATATAAAGTATACAAGTCCCAGCCACAGGTACAAACTGTGGAAGGATGGTAAGTGACTTCATTGTATTGGGATACAGCCAGTGAATGGACACCCAACAAGGCTGTGGGATAGGGAGTGGCTGGCGGAGGCCCGTTATTAAATACATGGCTTTGAGAACTGGCACCACGTCCAGTGAGTCWAATTCACCCCATGTGTTGTTGTTTACTTTCCCTCTTCCTCATCTGGTGGCCATGTACGGCACTACAGCTCTTCTGTCTGTTCACTGTCTCATCACATCACTGGCCTTACAAAGTCATGTTCACTAATGAAATACTTCAATTCAGCGTTGGGATTAGTTAGGTAAAAAAGTGAGACATTACATATTATTCATTACATTTAACAAAAGTAACACGTTACTTTACAATATTACTTTGTGTGGAAGGTAACATGTTATATTACCAGTTATATTACTTTGCGTTTTTTTAAAAATCTGGAAATCACACAAGTTTGTTTGACTGTCTACCAAAGCTAGGCTACTTACTACCTCAGGTTTGATCACTAGTTTCTCCTTCCATCTGATAGGCTGCTTACTACCTCAGGTTTGATCACTCGTGTCTCCTTCCATCTGATAGGCTGCTTACTACCTCAGGTTTGATCACTAGTTTCTCCTTCCATCTGATAGGCTGCTTACTACCTCAGGTTTGATCACTAGGTCCTCCTTTCATCGGTGGCGCTGCTTTCCTGTGCTAGTCTACAAGTGCTGCAGTATCATATGGGCTGCTTAATTAGCCATATAAACTGCAAATCAAACATCTGTACAGATTTCCCATATTGTCATTCAAAGTCTTTCTCTCGATCTGCCAGTTCTGGTTATAGAMCGCATGTACACAGACCCATRAAGATGTATAGAGAGCACACTTGCAACTGGACGGGCAAGCTCTCTACGGCCTTTGCTTTCACAGAAGTKAACAATTGCAAAGATCAGAGTTGCGCCCTCTATACATTTCTATGGACAGCTGCTGTCATGACATTTCTCCAAACAGCCTTTTATCCTCTCAAGAACTAAATGAGGAAGCGAGCGRAGATCGGATCATGGAAACACTCGCCCGGTAGACATATGTTAGTGAAAGTAACGCACTCGTTGTTTGACAAAGTAACTGTTAAAATATGAACCAATTYGAAAAAGTCACCCGTTACTTTACTCTGTTACTCRTAAAAAGTAMTCTGATTAGGAACCAGTTACCCCAACAGTCCTCATATTAAATGTAGTTGTAACTAGAAGTTTTTGAGGCTTGAGTAAACAATAGACATAGTATTCCAATAGCAACACTATGTTTTCACATCTGCACCCCCGACACTCACATTGACCCTAAAGTAATCCTTTAGCACCATTAGTTTCTGTTTTCTCAGGCCTCTCTGAATGGGCCAGGGAGAAACTGGAGAGAAACAGAATGAATATCAGTCCAACTGTGTTAGGTCAGAGGTCAACCCAAGACATTCTGACTGCTAGACCTATGTATTTGAACCGTAGACGGAGGCAGTGAGATGGGAATCAGTTTTCTGAATCTGCTTCAGCATGCTTGCCTCAATACTGCTCATCAGACTGCTCATCAGCTTCCCTACTGCTCATCAGCTTCCCTACTGCTCATCAGCTTCCCTACTGCTCATCAGCTTCCCTACGGCTCATCAGCTTCCCTACTGCCCCAGCTTCACTACTGCTCATCAGCTTCCCTACTGCTCATCAGCTTCCCTACTGGCCATCAGCTTCCTTAATGCTTATCAGATTCCCTTCTGCTTATCAGCTTCCCTACTGCTCATCAGCTTCCCTACTGCTCATCAGCTTCCTTAATGCTTATCAGCTTCCATACTGCTTTATCAGCTTCCCTTACTGCTCATCAGCTTCCCTACTGCTCATCAGCTTCCCTACTGCTCATCAGCTTCCCTACTGCTCATCAGCTTCACTACTGCTCATCAGCTTCCCTACTGCTCATCAGCTCCCTACTGCCATCATCTTCACTACTGTCTCACCAGGCTTCCCTACTGCCCAATTCATCTTCACTACTGCTCACCCAGTACTTCCCCTCATCCAGCTTCCTACCTCCCATCATGATCACTCCTACTGCTCATCAGCTTCCCTACCTGCTCATCAGCTTCACAACTTGTCATCATGCTTCATCTATGCTAGCCTCCTATCAGCCTTTCACTACTGCTCACATCAGCTTCACACTGCCTCATCAGCTTCCATACTACTCATCAGCTTCCCTACTGCTGCTTCATAAGCTTCCTTACTGCTCATCCAACATTTCCACACAACAGGAAAAGGTCTTAAGCACACGCACACTATATGGCCATTCAGGCCCACAAAGGAATGGTGTGAGTTGTGAGGTCCGTGTGCTGCAGTTTGCTCCCTGGAGGGGGATGGAGAGAATAGTTGGTCTGTTTTATTTCTCTGACCACATGGCTCAGTCTCTCTCTTGGAAGAGAAGCTTTCCTTTCTTTTGCCCTAATTTATCCAGATAGATGAAATACTACAAATGCATTTCCTGAAAGAAACAATATCTAGTGGAAAACAATAGAGGAGATAAGTACAACAACAACATGTTCACTTTTTACGTCATGCAGGCCTATGGACCTAAAATATCTATATCGGATCGACCATGTGGGTTTCTTAACCGGTATCTTAACCTTTACTGATCCAAGTGAAACCTACAATCTCCAAGCGGTCACACTCGTGGTTTGTTTATTTACCTTTTCATACCTTTTATCATGCAAGGGTCACATGGTGGTTTATTAACCTTTAACCTTTTAGTGCAGTGGGCTAAATCAGGGTCACATGGTGGTCCTTTAACCTTTAACCTTTTAGTGCAGTGGGCTAAATCAGGGTCACATGGTGGTCCTTTAACATTTAACCTTTTAGTGCAGTGGACTAAATCAGGGTCACACGGTGGTCCTTTAACATTTAACCTTTTACTGCAGTGGACTAAATCAGGGTCACACGGTGGTCCTTTAACCTTTAACCTTTAGTGCAGTGGACTAAATCAGGGTCACACAGTGGTGCTTTAACCTTTAACCTTTTAGAGCAGTGGACTAAATCAGGGTCACACAGTGGTGCTTTAACCTTTAACCTTTTAGTGCAGTGGACTAAATCAGGGTCTCACGGTGGTTTTATAACCTTTAACCTTTTAGTGCATCGGGCTAAATCAGGGTCACACAGGGGTTTTATAACCTTTAACCTTTTAGTGCAGTGGGCTAAATCAGGGTCACACGGTGTTTCTTGGTAGTATTAAACACATCTACTTTGAAACCAAAGTCTACACCTCACACACATGATTATGGGCATAAAAAAAATAAGACACCTGTACCATGTCAGATATAGAGTTGAAATGTATTACATTTTGAGTTTGCATCCCAATATTACACTTTATATACATCACAGAAGACTGAAATATAACAAAACTGTTTGACATAGAAACACCGTATTTCCGTAGTTAAATACATATATATACTGTATATTAACTGTGAAAATAACATTCCACCCATGAGGCCAAAGAGGGTGCTTTTAGTCATTGGCTCCAGGAAAGGGCAGGGTGGCTGTTGAAAGTCGCAGCTGGCTGGTAGTCTCTGAGGAATCTGTAACCACACACAGTGTTGGCCCGAATGGCCCTTCAGAGAGCAAAATGCTGGGTGAGGCCTGGCTGGGAGGCCAAGGAATAGGGCTGGGTGAGGCCTGGCTGGGAGGCCAAGGAATAGGGCTGGGCGAGGCCTGGCTGGGAGGCCCATATATAGGGCTGGCTGGGAGGCCCAGATATAGGGCTGGGTGGGGCCTGGCTGGGAGGCCAAGGAATAGGGCTGGGCGAGGCCTGGCTGGTTGGCCCAGGAAGAGGGCTGGGTGAGGCCTGGTTGGGAGGCCCAGATATAGGGCTGGGCGAGGCCTGGCTGGTTGGCCCAGGAATAAGGCTGGGTGAGGTGTGGCTGGAGGCCCAGGAAGAGGGCTGGGCGAGGCCTGGCTGGTTGGCCCAGGAAGAGGGCTAGGTGAGGCCTGG
>NW_019945028.1:0-54630 GCF_002910315.2 Salvelinus sp. IW2-2015
TGTGTGGGTGGACAACTCGGAGCCACTGAGCTAATCTGAATGATTCTGAACAGGGAGACAGAGGCCTATTGCACCTCACCACCTAAAAATATGAAACACGAATTAGTCAAACCAACAAACCACCCATCGCCACGACTTTGAAATAACCGGGCAGCACATACACAGTAAAACAACATTCATAAACACTGAAATGTAACTCTACAGAGGTCACAGATGGCGCTGTCCTTATGCAGCTGTGGGTGTCTAACAGGCTTAGCCCTTCCATCCTGCCTCCATAACAAGACCCGTTTTCCTTCGGAACGAGTGTTAGAGGCATGAAGGGAGCGTTCCTGTGAGCCAACTCACAAGCCCGAACTGTGTAGCGCCTAGCAGACAGGTAAGAGGTCTCACAGCACACTAAAAGCCATTTTTAATGACATGTGAGAATCTGTACACAGAGCAGTCAACTGGTTTCATTATTCGATAGGTGCCTCAGGAGGCCTTCCTTCTCTCTGCTTGTAGAGAAACACAGCCAGCTCCTTTTACCTCAGCAGGCTCGTTCAACTCTATCCTCCAAGGCAGCCCACTGAAACCAGGTGTAATATACACTCCATCTTTATCTATTTATTTGGTTCTCTATAAACCCTGGTCTGTTATGACCAGTGGGCAGAGGCAGGACTTCTCTCCAGGCCTCAGTGAGTGTCTAGGAGGATAAGCAGGGTTGGACAAGGGTTGCAGTGAATAGAAAGGGAATGTCTTGTCACTTTTTGCTACCTCTAAACATGATGCAATACAACAAAGTTCCCAATGAATGGTCTTCCTCAGATACACTACATGACCAGAAGTATGTGGACACCTGCTCGTCGAACATCTTATTCCAAAATCATGGGCATTAATATGGAGTTGGTCCCCCCTTTGCTGCTATAACAGCCTCCACTCTTCTGGGAAGGCTTTCCACTAGATGTTGGAACATTGTTGCGGGGACTTGCTTCCATTCAGCCACAAGAGCATTAGTGAGGTCGGGCACTGATGTTGGGCACAGAATCGTCTAGAATGCCATTGTATGCTGTAGCGTTAAGATGTCCCGTCACTGGAACTAATGTGCTTAGCCCGAACCATGAAAAACAGCCCCAGACCGTTATTCCTAGTCCACCAAACTTTACAGTTGGCACTATGCATTAGGGCAGGTAGCGTTCTCCTGGCATCCGCCAAACCTAGATTCGTCTGTCGGACTGCCTGATGGTGAAAAGTGATTAATCACTCCAGAGAACACATTTCCACTGCTCCAGAGTCCAATGGCGGCAAGCTATACATCACTCCAGTCGACCCTTGGCATTGCGCATGGTGATCTTAGGCTTATGTACGGCTGCTCGGCCATGGAAACCCATTTCATGAAGCTCCTGACGAACAGTTCTTGTGCTTCGTTGCTTCCAGAGGCAGTTTGGAACTTGGTAGTGAGTGTTGCAACCGAGGACAGACGATTTTTACACGCTTCAGCACTCGTCGGTCCCGTTCTGTGAGCTTGTGTGGCCTACCTCTTCACGGCTGAGTCGTTGTTGCTCCTATACATTTCCACTTCACAATAACAGCACTTACAGTTGACCGGGTCAGCTCTAGCAGGGCAGAAATTTGACGAACTGACTTGTTGGAAAGGTGGCATCCTATGAAAGTGCCACGTTGAAAGTCACTGAGCTCTTCAGTAAGGACATTCTACTGCCAATGTTTGTCTATGGAGATTGCATGGCTGTGTGCTCGATTTTATACACCTGTCAACCACGGGTGTGGCTGAAATAGCCAAATCCACTAATTTGAAGGGGTGTCCACATACACTATATATACAAAAGTGTCACTGGTGTTTACAAACCTGTAAACACCCAAGAATTTGACCAACATGGTTGCACAATATCACAACACTACGAAGCCCATTAGCAGCCTCTTCCACTACAGTAGGGAGAGACCTGAGCTGTAAAATGTCTTACAAATCTCCTTGGACGTGCAAAATGCTGTGTAATGTAGATTTAGGTGTTTTCTGATAGACGAAGCAGAGGTCTGAAAATGTCTCCAAGTCTACTTTGTGAGAAAGTCTATTTACCTTTCAAAAGATAATCCATGCGTTTATACCCAGGGTAGTCTACAAAAACCCAGCGCTCCTGTGAACAAGAGCAGAATATTCTCCATATGAAATGAGAGTGAAACTAAATGCCATATACCAATATGGCTAAAATAAATGGGAAAATAGGCCCAAGCCAAGGTATGGCTTCTCTATCATTACATTTACATTTAAGTCATTTAGCAGACGCTCTTATCCAGAGCGACTTACAATATCATGATGACCTTAGGTTATACCTTGTGCGTGTATGCGTTTGTGCGTGGGTGTTGAACACAGGTTGTCTGCTGGTTGGAAGAGGACCAACCTGACTACTTTTCCTGTCACACAGGTACAACTGCTGGGCCTGAGAGGAGACACTGTAGGGCTTACTGCTGCTATAATCTACACACACACACACACACACACACACACACACACACACACACACACACACACACACCACACAACACACACACCAAACACAACACACACACACAACACACACACACACACACACACACACACACACCACACACACACACGCACACGCACACACGCACACACACAATGGAGAGTAGTAGACAGTCCAATGCCTCTTCATGTTTCATGCTGCTTACAATAACATACCCAAACACCTGTCTTAGAACAACACAAACATAAGATATAAACACGCACGCTACTTGACCTCTCTCCACCTCGCATAGTTTAACTGCTCTTCACAGACAAGACCTATCACAGCCTATGGAAATCCTACTTTATCCTCACAAAGCCACATTTTACTCCAATTACATGCAACATCCATCTGTGGTTGAATTAATACAGAGAGCGCGGTGAGGGACAACTCAACATCCTGTTTACCTCAACAGAATGAATATGCTCTAGTTCTGGGGGATTCTCAGTCAGTCAGTCAGCAGGTACTGGGCAGGGCTGGACTAGGCTGGGCTACACACAGCTAGGGAGCAGCTGGTCCGTTGTGCTAAAGCCCGGGAGGAGAGGAGAGTTTGGGATGAACAGATGAATAGATGCTCAGGGGTTTCAGTAAACAGAGTCTGATGGTACTCTGGCAGCGTTTACTCTGTTCACTTACTGTTTTACAAATCGCTTTTTGTCACTGTGGCTCTCCTGAGCCCTGGGTTATTCACGCTCTCGTCTCTGTTATCAGGGCTGATTAGGAGGACTAGGCTGGGCCTGCGGTTCTCTAACATCCACAGGCAGTAGTACACAGCAGCCATTACTGTACGGTAAGATAGATGAACAGATGAGTTAAAATCGAACCAATAACATTACAGTAGCATTAGAACTCCCAGCTCCAGCCCTAATGTACAGTCATTTACGTGGAGACAACACTCTTTTGTGTTACTTCCCATAAAATGAATGGAGTAACACAAGAATGATAAACCAAAGGTAAACAACAATTGACAACCTAATGTCACCATACAAGATAAACAATGTTTAAATGTTAAAATAAGCTACACTATGCTAGTGTAATGTACTGTATTGAGCATCATTGCCTTAAGCTAGGGTAAAATTAATTCATGTATTTCATTTGATGTAAAACATCTTGTCCATACTGACTGATACTGGGATTGTCTGCAGGCAGGAAGGCAGGCAGCAGTTTGATATGATTCCCAAGGTGTACTGGGGAGAGAGTCCCACTGGTCCAATAAAAGGCTGAGTTCCTGCAGCAAACGCTGCTTTTTCTCAGACGTAGCCCTACACTCAACTTTAATTGGCCTTTTCTGTAGCTGTGAACTTAATGACTTCTGTTCCTGGATTAAAAGCCTTCTACCTCTCTCTCCTTCCTTCCTCCCCTTCTCCCTCTCTCTCCTTCCATTCCCTCCCCCTCGTCTCTCCTTCCTTCCTCCCCTTCTCTCCCTCTCGCTCTCCCTTCCTCCCCCTTCTCCTCTCTCTCCTTCCCTTCCCTCCCTTCTCCCTCCTTCCTTCCTCCCCTTCACTCTCCTCCTTCCCTTTTCCTCCGCCTCGCCCCTCTCTCTCTTCCTCTCCCTTACACTGCTCCCGCCTTCATTCCTTCGCTCCCTCTGTCTCTTCCCTTCCTCCCTCTCTCTCTCTTCTCTCCCTTCCCGCCTCCACTCTCTTCTCTCTCTCCCTCTTCTACCCCCCCTATCTCTCTTACCCAACCCCCCCCCTCTTTCCCCCCCTACACCACCCCTCCCTCCTCCGTCTATGAATTTGATTCCCACGCATCTGCAAATTCTCATCTTTTATTCTTCTTATTTATTCCCTCTCCACCCCACACCCTATATATTACTGGTTTAGTTTTCATCTCTTCCGCCATCTCTCCATCCTTTCCTTTTCTTTCTCTCGCTTTCTCAATTATCTCCTCACTCCCAAATCTCTCCTATGCTTTTTTTCTCCTCTCCCCAATTTATTTCTATCCCATCCTATGCATCTCTCGTTTCTCATACTTTCATTCCTCTCCCCATCGGTGTTTTTCAACGAGATAATATAGTTTCTCTAACTTCATCTTCTATTAAGTTTTTTTACTCCCTCCTATGTTCTCTCTTCACTCTCCCTTTCCTGCTCCTCCTCTCTCTTTCCCTCTTTCCTCATATCTCTTCTCCTCTCTCTCTCCTCTCTCTCCTCTCTCCCTCTCTCTCTTCTCTCTCTCTCCCTCTCTCTCGCTTCTCTCTCTCTCATCCCCTCTTCTCTCTCCTTCTCCTCCCGAGATCTCCCTTCCTCCCCTTCTCTCTCTCTCTCTCTCTGCTTTCTTATTCTCCTTTCCCTTCCTCCTTTAAATCCCATCCCTCTGCCTCCTCTCTCCCACACTACCTCTCATTGCCTCTCACCCTCAGCCACTCCTAACAGCTATACACACACACCTTTGTTTCCACACATAAAACCTTTTCTTTGAGGTTAAAGTCTAAGCGTTTTTCTCTCCAAAAGGTTAGAGGACAAGGTATGTATCACTCCTGAAAAGTTTTTCTCTCCTTTTGTCCCCATAGTGCTTTCTCTCCATTGTCGCTATCTTTGCAACATCAGCCACAAACCATTCATTTCTGACAGAGAGGTGAGAAACAGAAGAAACACTCATGAAGGTGAACCAGTGAACCAAACTTCTCAGGATACTAGGGCTGGGAATTGCCAGGGACCTCACGATACGACATTATCACGATACTTAGGTGCCGATACGATATGTACTGCGATTCTCACAATTCTATATGTATTGCAATTCGATACTGTGATTTTATTGCGATTCGATGTTCCTAACATATTGCTCACCTGCAGCTGCAGAGGGAAAGTAGAGAGACATGAGAAAAAATGCTGAAAACAAATATAATACTGCGATACTGTCACGTTCCTGACCTTATTTCCCTTGTTTTGTATTTATTTAGTATAGTCAGGGCGTGAGTTGGGGTGGGCAGTCTATGTTATTTGTTTCTATGTTTAGGTTTGTTCGTTTGGCCTAATATGGTTCTCAATCAGAGACAGGTGTTTGTCATTGTCTCTGATTGGGAGCCATATTAAGGTAGGCTGTTTTCACTGGTTGTTTGTGGGTGATTGTTGCTGTGTCTGTGTTTGTTCGCTCGCTCGCTCGCTCGTTCCTGTTCGTGCGTTCATGTTTTATATGTTCTCAAGTTCAGGTCTGTTCACGTCGTTTATTGTTTTGTAGTTTGTTCAAGTGCTTTTTCGTCTTTGTTTGATAAACGATAGTATGTATTCAAATCACGCTGCGCTTTGGTCCGAACGTTACAGATACTGTCAAAACTATACAATATATCGTCAGAAATGATATCCCGATATGCAACTGTATAGATTTTTTCCCCCATCACTACAGGATACAAAGCAGGCCTAGGCTTTACAGATCCTACAGAACAACAAGGTGATGAGAAAATATATTGTCTACATTACCTTATGTGCTGTATAATTGACTCACACATTGGGAGTCAAGGCTACATTTAAATTAGGTTAATTCCATTCTTGCATTTGTGCTTGCAGAACAAAGCAAACCAGTACAATTTTCCCCATTCTCCAACAGCTCTCTGCATTGTCTACTCATGCCATTGTTGTCAAGCCTATTGTAGTGTTGTCACGATACCAGAATTGACTTAGATACCGTTAACAGTAGGGATGCACGATATAACTGGGAACATATTGGAATTGGACGATATTAGCTAAAAATGCCAACTTCGGTATCGGCCGATGTCTAGTTTAACGCACCGATGTGCAAAACCAATGTCAAAGCTACTGTGCATACCTATATAACGTTGGTACATGACGTCATGACGCCACGTAAAATGTTGCGCTACACGTGCAACAAAGCATTCCTAACCTAGCCCACAATGTCTGCTATGTGGATCGAGCAGTCAGCAAGTCGAGCAGTCATTTGAAAGAGTAAGAAAATTGCAGCGAGACAACTCAAAGGCGAAATCCATTAAATCAAAATCCATTAAAGCCAAGATAATGGAAATTATTGCCCTTGACAATCAACCGTTCTCTGTCGTGGGTGATGTTGGCTTTCGCCGACTGTTCGAGCACCGGTACACACTACCAAGTGTGCTATTTTTCAGATGTTGCCCTACCGGAGTTACACATTTATAACATCACTGCTATTAGCTTCATGACATACATACTATAGAACGTTTGGGTGTTTGGGTCTTTGCGTGTCAAAAAAGATGCAGTAACACTGTCAAAGCTGTACAAAAAAGTCTGCAAACAAGCACACACCGGCCACGAACAATGTGTTAACAATACCGAGTTGGTAATAAAGCATAATTTATTCGACCGCAACTTCTGGGGTAGCTAGCTTAAGCTTGGTACCTAGCTAGTACCAATACAACCAGCCTGAAAACATTGACCAATAGAACCTGTAGTCATTTTCATTATTCTTAGCAATGATTTAGAAATCATTGTGAATAAGTATTAGCTAGGTTACCACTTGTTGTTCGCCTATTGAAATTGAACTTCAGTTCATGAAAATAAATAGCTAGTCAGCAACTTAAACCTGTTCCCCAAAGCCAATGTTATAAGCAGCCAGCTAGCTTCATCTGGCTCGTGAGGCTCGACCGCACCGGGTTATGTGTTGTGAAGCTAGCCACAATAAGGATTAGGCACAATAGTGGAATTTGAGGTTTGCCTTCAAAATAAATGTATGTCATTGACAGTAATGCAAATGAATATAATTAGTAGAATTATGCCATACTTTTATTTTGAAGGCTAACCGCAAAGTCCACTATTGTGGCTAATCCTTATTGTGGCTAGCTTCACATAGATGGGTCCGACCATAATCAAATAAGAACTGTCTTAGAAATTAGGGTTATTTTAGATGACACCTAGCTATATAGTTAGCTAACTATAGCTACTGAAACAGATGTCGTGTTATTTGACACGTCAGATAGCGTTATTTGACGTGTATCATTTTTGACATGCAAAGACCCAAACGACATTCCATAGAGAGGTTGAGAATGAAATGACTGAACAAATAAACAAAGACACAGCACAGCAAGTAAGTGAAATAAATAGGTTTTGATTATGTTTTACTGGTAATGGGGACATACGTAAATGCCAAAATAACTTTTTGGTCAGTGTGTGTGTGTGTGTGTGTAACCTTTATTTAACTAGGCAAGTCAGTTAAGAACAAATTCTCATTTACAATGACGGCCTGGACAACGCTGGGCCAATTGTGCGCCGCACTATGGGACTCTCAATCACGGCCGGATGTGATACAGCCTGGATTCGAACCAGGGACTGTAGTGACGCCTCTTGCACTGAGATGCAGTGCCTTAGACCGCTGTGTCCATGTGTGTATTAACTATTTAACTGTCCTAGAATGCTTAAAGGGCCGCTAAAATTGTAGATATCGGTTATCGGCATAGGGTTTTTTTGGCAAGGAAAATATCAGAAATCGGTATCGGGCAAAAATGTAATATCGGTGCATCACTAGTTTACCAGGTTTAGTATAACAATACTCCATACCAAAACGATAACACGGCAAAAAAAGAAGGCATATTAGCCAAAGTCACAGAACTTGATCCAGACAGATAAACTCAGCTACTGCTCAGTTCAATCGTTGGGCAACTTTTGAGTACAATATCATTACATTACAGCCATGTATGCATTAATGAATCAATTATACAATCAATTTGTTTCTAGCAATCTAACTACATAACAGTAATAATTTATTTGAATGGTACATTTCAATTAATAAACTGGGTAAATCAAGATGTAGCCTTATCCACAATATAGGTAAATTCATATTCAACAGGAGTGTGTGCATGCATTGAGTTATTGCGCTTTTGGCTAATTTCATAGGGCTACAGAGAATCTTATTGTTTTGTACTTAACATTTGCATAGAAGTAGCTTCTTTTATAAAAATGTGCGCTGTCTCTTTAACCAGTAATGACTTCATTCATTCATGAGCAAAAAGGCAATAGATAATCTTTACAAGAGACGTGAGAGACCGAATAAGTGAATGAATAAAGTTTTTAGTGGCAATCAGCTTTGAAATCAGCATATTTTGCGTTGTGATTCACATATTATCCCAAACAAAGTACTAGGGTAGTGAATTGATGTTAGCTTTAGCTGTTAGCTAGTAAGGAAAGCTAGTCTACAAATCTGGAAGCTACCGGTACCTTCTTGCATTGTAAAGTGTTCTAGCCTGTTTGGACATTGTTTTGCAAACAGTAATGAACAATTTCTACATGCTGTATCGCATTATTCAAGTGTGTTAACTTCTGTGCAGCATGAGTGGGGACCTAACATGATGCAGCTCAGACTGCCAGTGCAGGCTAAGTGGAACAGGCAAGGCGGTGTGCGCGCCTCGCGTTATAAGGGGATATCGGCTGCCGCTGTGAGACACATTTTTATAGAAGTACCGAAAGTCACAACACCATTTTTCATGATATAGTATCGAAAAAGTACAAAAGTTTTGGTATACAGGCAACACTAGCCTCTTGCCTTGAAGAGTTTGAGATGGAAGAAACTCAAAGCTATGTGCAACTGAAAACCCATTATGAGGGGAATGTCTCCAGTGTAAAAACTTACACTACTCTCAAAGACAATAATAAAAACATTTTAAGGCTTTATACTATATCAGCATACCTTTAAGTGTGAAAAAGCATAAGAAGCACAAAGGCTACAGGACACTGTACTCTGTACCTACATTGTATTACACATTTTTTATCTATGTTTGAGCTTTCAATAGATTTGAAAGATTGCCACAAGCATATTATTCTTCTAGCATAAAAGCAAAAAAAGTTTGCAACTTCAAGGCTGTCCATCTTCATGATTTTTTTTATTTTTTTTTGCGTGTGTGTGTGTGTGTGTGGCCCCTGTCCTTCAGAGTAGCCGTGTGTTTCTTCCCTGCCAGCTGCCCTGGTCTGGCCAGCATGGAGCGGAGTGCTGAGTGATAGACTGATCGATGGGCAGCCTAATCAGCCAGCTTAACTCTAATACCCTGGACAGGTCCACATCATTATCATATCAGGCTCCACACGTTTCGAGGTGACAAGGMAGAGGCAAAAGATTAAAGCCAATCYTGTAAAGARGYGCCACAACTTTTAATGCGCTGACCAAGACAGGCTAGGTTTTATCTGGTAGCAGAAAAAGGAGACTGAAGGAAGAGACAAAACAACACAGTGAAAACAGATGAGGAACTCATCAGTTGAAATTATTCTGTGCTTGGGGAGTGCTAGTGAGCACATGGCTTATCAGTGGCTTTGTTGTGGCACGAGCTCTAACCGTACCTCAAACCACTTCCGTCAGCCAGCTCTCCCCCAGCCCACAGCCTGGTCCTAGACTCCTAGCAGCCCCATTACTGGCTGTCTATTAAGGTAAGAGTTTGTTTAACTCCACACACATTTGGGGGAGCTGGGGGAACTCTTAGAAATCATCTATAAACTGCTTTAAACAAACTGTTTACAGGCCGTAAATGACGCATAAAAGAAGAAACAGGTTTGAGGTTGGAGCTGGGGCTTGTGGTGGTGGTGGCTGCACACACTTCACTCGATTATCTTCAACACACACACCCCCGATCTGTGAGTGATTCACAAAGGAGGACCACAATACATGCATTCCACACTTTAAAACCAGCCAAAATGACACACACATTCATGAGAAATGTTGACTAACTGCGCAACAACAAAAAAGACATTCCAATGCCAAGAACAACCTGGCACCAATTAAGCTCTAGCTTTAGAAAGCACTGCCAATTCAAACCCAACAGGCAAACACAGTACGTGCTACATTCAGTATTGTGTAATGGCATTGAGTTTCTTTCCAGCATGTTCAAATAATATACAAMAGTGTATGTAGGCTCTACGCGCTTATCTTCAGGGTGCTGCTATAACGAATGCGTAGACCGATTAGTTTTGGGTTTCATAATTAATGCTGCCTGTTGAAGGTCAACCRCATTCCATTCCTGTGAAGATGAAATGACTGAAAGGTCTGGGGCAGTCAGCTACACAGAGAGACAAAGAGAACGTTGACTTGGCCAACAGGCACACCCTTTCCCAAACTCTGCCTGGGCTTATTTTAACAATCCAATAAAAAAACAGTAATTTACCTTTTTTCTTATTGTCCTAGTTCATAATTCCCCATTACTCAATTACTGTCAGCTTCCTTTACAGCGAAGGATAGAGTCTACAGGGAAATGGAGGGGGATACCAATTCCTACAAAAGCAACTTTCTGTTCACCAAAATTGGCGCTCTCATTATACTGTTCATGGGAGAAAAGCGAAGGTGCTCAAACSAAAGGTTTTTGARGCATGAAACCTGATTAATAAGCTGTGATACAGATGCCTCCATGACAATTTCATCTGTAATGAAGACCATGTGGTTAGCAGCTCCAGTGTCGACCCTGAGGCCCAGCTACAGTGAATACGGCTGATTTTGCATGAAAAGCCCAGTTAATAACATTAGGGGGAAATCTTAACAATCGTTCAGTGCAGGAACAAGTTCAGCAATACATGGGCCTGAGAGTAAATCAATCTTAAATTGATTAGCTGTTCCCAGTGAAAGACTCAGATGAGGTTGTTTCCCCCTAYCTTGTTCTGAAGTCACCTGCAAGCCCACTGAYGGCCGAGCTCCAGGCTTATTCTATGAGCCTTGACAATCCATAACACACACACAGTCAGCTGTCTATACAGTTATGAATGTGAATGTGACTTTCCCCATAGTCAGTGTAACCCTGAACTTAGCGGCCACCACTCCCCATCATCATTAATGCTTAAGATGGCTAACAAGCCCACTGTCAASAGCTTCCAGGCTAATCGACATGTCAATCAATGGCGGGTGTGAGGCGGGCTTTTAGCGGGTCCCTGGGGTGGCTGCTTAGAGCACGCTCAGTTTAACACAGCAGCGCACTGAGGGTGTAAACAGAGAGGGATATAGACTGCTGGATTGACTAGCTGATCAATGCCATTGATCACTCACCTCCAGCTCTTTGTGAAGGCTGACTGTTCTCCCCTCCACCGCCCGGTCCTCCGCCTCCAGCGCCTGGATCAGAACCTCATTCTGCTAACTCTGGTCCCGCACAAACGACTGCAGCATGCCCACCTTGCTCTAGAGGGAGACAGAGAAGAGGGGCACAGCAGACATGACCTTTGTTAGGTGTTTATTGGAATATCAACACTGAAATGGATTGCTGCTACCCACCACTGTTATGGAGGGAGGACTGAGTGAACAGTTGGGATTAAAACAAATCCATTCAGAAAAACACAGCACATTGTCAAACACCACTTTGTATGAATACAGCAAAAAAAGCAGTGATGGTCAGAGAAAGTTTGAAAGTGGTAGGCATCAGGTAGGTAATCAGGTAGGTAAGTCAGGTAGGTATTTGAGGGAGACAGAAACAACTCTTCTCGCTTGCTGTTGTGTCCTTTGCTGTCCCACCCCATCCCCTCTCTGACAGCCAGCCCCTCTGATCATCAAGCAGGACATGCAGGGGGTGTTCGGGCAAAACCTGTCACATGACATCCAACCCCCCCCCCCCCCCCCCCCCCCCCCCACCCCCCCCCCCCCCTAGACAAAACAGGGGAGAGGGGGGGGGGGCTCCAGAAAACCCCCCCCCCAACCACCCCCCCCCCCCCCCCCCCCCCCCCATATTAGAGCTCTGCTAACACCAGGGGTACTATTAGTCATACGCCACCTCTGATCTAGCATGGCATCTTCACAGCCCAGACACATGGATGCTCTGACACTAATTCCTATGCAGGAACATGCCGACTATCTGCAGAACAGCCCAGACAGTTTGGACCCAGATGATAATTTAGTGCGGGATGGACACATAGGAATTATTATGGCTCTGTCGGCCGTCAGGTAGAAATGGAGATAAATGCTCCATCAGACTGAAGGGTATTTGCTTTTCAAAGCCTCTTTTAAAGGAGTGGAGATGGAGGTGAAGTGGAAGTGACAAGTGCCCCGCCTCACTTAAACAGAACACAAACAGGTGKGTTTGATGCTGCCCTGATGCAAAGCCCAGCCCACCAGCTCAATCAGCCCGTGGTGATGGGCACTGGCAGCACACACCCTATGAACTGGGGGCCGTACATGGAAAGGTCCTCCCCCTTCAAACACTRGGCTAATTCTCTAGCCCCAAAGACGCATGTGGGAGTCCTTACTGTGACTAATAGATGAGAGGAGCAGCATTAGGTTCCTTGAGAGTACCAACATGGGTCCTGCCAACATCAAAGGTTMCCCTTTCTGTTAAGTAATTCTGCCCTCAGTTTGAAAGAATGAGCAGGTGAGAGGGAAAAAAGAATGGAGAGGGGGAGCGAGTTAGGAAACGTCTGGCAGGGGGGAGAAGGGAGAGAGTGTGAGGAAAGGTAGGGCAGGAGGGATGAGAAAGAGGGGGAGAAAATAAGAGAGAGAGAGAGAGAGAAAGTGGGAAAGAGAGAGAACACAGAATACTATCTTTTAGGTGTATAATCCTGCCTCCCAGCTGTGAGCAATTTTATAAAACAAATATCCTGGCCATGAGGAAGATAATGCAAACTTCATAATGACATAAATAATAATCCAATAACACCAATACCCAGCCACCCAGCTGCATCCAGGACAGCGGCTGGCTATCTCGGCCACCACACAGCCTCACCACATTCAAATTCATATTGGATTTTTATTCTTTCACCTTTCTCAAAGCATCCATTTCAGACGGCATGAAAAAGTAATATTCCAGCAATAAAGCTTGATTTACACCCCTTCCATGTTCCCCCTCTTCCTTTTTTTTTTGATCATTTAGCCAGGATCGTATAACTGTATATCAGACACAAATGAAATCAGCTCCCTTGCACATTAAGGCCATGTCTTGCTGCAGCTAACATCCCCTGCAACCCAGCCGCCCAGCTCCACAGCAAGCCAAGGGCAGAGTCCCATTCATTTTCAGGCCCATTTCCTCCTATGATTAGGCGATCAATCAATCCCAGCCTTCAATCTCATCAGGCAGACGGGATTATCTGCCCATCTCCCCTCTCTCCCTCTCTCCACTCAGTCAAACACTCACTCCCTCCCTCCCTCACACACGGCAGCACATTAACATCAGATCAAGTATCACCCAACGCACGCCGTCTGCCACATCAGCCCACCACAAACAGACAGATCTTCATCGCACCCTTCTCTCAACATCTCCTCTGTCTCCTAAGGAGTGAGCACACACACACGCACACACACAGTTCATTTTTAGAAGCATCAAGCATTAGGATCCCTGTGGATTGACAGAGAGTGCGGCCTTTGCTAAAGCAGTCTTCAAGGCTTTCACTTACACACTCCCTTTCCAAGCCCCCATATTCCTTGAGAAGATATTGAATGGATGGCATCGCTCAACACCACTGTATCATAACTGCACTTGTGAGATATAGTAATAAATCATTTATTTTCTTAAATGTGGAAGAAGTCACATCACACAATGTCCAGTAAAGCCAAAGACCTCACATAGCTCCTCTCTGTTATTCACTGCAGATGGAACACCGTAGGTAACAGATTAGGATTAGCTGTGAGGTTTGGAGTGTTAGAATACATTGATCAAGCCTGGGCTTGTCCTTCTATTGGTCAAAGAGTAACCTCATATCGCCAACATGCTTGTGTACCCACAATGCACTGGGGAGCAGCTCGACTCTTCAGTCTCTGTCAGGTTAAGAGATGTTACTCGATAAAAGCATGGTAACTGAGGTCTTTGTGGTAGGAAAGGGGTTCGAGGGGATCTTTTTTACAATGTGGACCGCTGTTTACACTCCCTAAATGGTGGCTAAAACAGTCACTTGTAAACAGCAGAATGCCATTAAACTGGGTCTACTCAGGGCTGTTGGGGCTTCTCAACACGGCCAGATAAATGGCCCACTGGGACCAGGGACTGGGAGGTGATATGGGGTCCAAGAGACACCTCCACACACATACTGGTACTGAGGCAGAGAGCAGGGGACAGTCTACAACCCATCAATAACGGTCCTTACAGGCCATGGGTCTACTCTAGGCTTCCAGAGCATTTGGAAAGAAGTCAAGGGCTGTGAATATTTCCACATTTTAGAAATGTTACAGCCTTATTCTAAAATGGATTAAACTGTTTTTTCCCCTCATCAATCAACACACAATACCCCATAATGACAAAGCAAAAACAGGTTTTAGATTATATATATACATTTATGGAAATATCACATTTACATAAGTACTCAGACCCTTTACTCAGTACTTTGCTGAAGCACCTTTAGCAGCGATTACACCCTTGAGTCTTCTTGGGTATGACGATACAAGCTTGGCACACCTGTATTTGGGGATTTTCTCCCATTCTTCTCTGCAGATCCTCTCAAGCTATGTCAGGTTGGATGGGGAGTGTCGCTGCACAGCTTTTTTCAGGTCTCTCCAGAGATGTTCGATCGGGTTCAGATCCGGGCTCTGGCTGGGCCACACAAGGACATTCAGAGACTTCTCCCGAAGCCACTCCTGCGTTGTCTTGGCTGTGTACGTAGGGTCGTTAGAAAGGTGAACCTTCGCCCCAGTCTGAGGTCCTGAGCGCTTTGGAGCAGGTTTTCAAGGATCTCTCTGTACTTTGCTCCATTCATCTTTCCCTCGATCCTGACTAGTCTCCCAGTCCCTGCCACTGAAAAACATCCCCACAGCATGATGCTGCCACCACCATGCTTCACCGTAGGGATGATGCCAGGTTTCCTCCAGACGTAACGCTTGGCATTCAGGCCAAAGAGTTCAATATTGGTTTCATCAGACCAGAGAATCTTGTTTCTCATGGTCTGCAAGTCCTTTAGGTGCCTTTTGGCAAACTCCAAGAAGGCTGTCATGTGCCTTTTACTGAGGAGTGGCTTCTGTCTGGCCACTCTACCATAAAGTCCTGATTGGTGGAGTGCTGCAGAGATGGTTGTCCTTCTGGGCAGCCAGGTCTAGGAAGTCTTGGTGGTTCTAAACTTCTTCAATTTAAGAATGATGGAGACCACTGTGTTCTTGGGGACCTTCAATGCTCAATATATTTTTTGGTACCCTTCCCCAGATCTGTGCCTCGACACTGTCTCTGAGCTCTACGAACAATTCCTTTGACCTAATGCCTTAGTTTTTGCTCTGACATGCACTGTCAACTGTGGGACCTTGTATAGACAGGTGTGTGCCTTTCCAAATCATGTCCAATCAATTGAATTTATCTCAGGTGGATTCGAATCAAGTTGTAGAAACATCTCAAGGATGATCAATGGAAACAGGATGCACCTGAGCTCAATTTCGAGACTCAAAGCAAAGGGTCTGAATACTTACGTAAATACATTTTTGTGTTTTTTATTTTTAATAAATGTGCAAAAATGTCTAAAAACATGCTTTCACTTTGTCATTATTGGGCATTGTGTGTAGATTGATGAGGGGGGAAAAAATATTAAATACATTTTTGAATAAGGCTGTAATGTAACAAAATGTGGAAAAAGTCATGGGGTCTGAATACTTTTCAAATGCACTGTATGTACTACAGAATAAGTGAAACATTGTTGAACTTACAGAACTGGAGAGAGCTCATTTTGAAAATACCTAAATGAGTTTGACATACCCCTCTGATGGTAATTATCAAGTAAACTAGATAGTGTATGCTATGTAATTTAATTAAACTCTTAGCTCACTGCTTTCAAAACAACACTATTATAGGATAGGCAATAGAGATGTTGATATACTGTACTAGTCCTTCTTTGAACCCTTGACAAGAGAGTTCTAAAAGGCTTGTTTTGTGTTTCCAGAGCCGAGGCTGTCAGAGGCCGTGTGAATCAAACAGGATTTCCCCAAACCGAGGATAAATGCAGTTAAAATGAGAGGCTGTGTTGTTTCCAAACTCTGCCATTGCTTTGCCATGGAGAGGATACTTCTGAGAGAAGGAGCTTTCCTCTGGTGAGTAGAGTCAAAGAGACAGGCTTGGCTCACTAAAACTTTCATCAGCCGTCATCAAGCCCAGTCCTCAAGGTGTGCAGCCACCCCCCCACCCACACAGCCAACCCCATCCCATAGCCACTGACATGACATGCACAGAGGGAGAGAGAGAGCAGCGGAATTGGCTCATCCTCATCACTTTCATCATTCTTTAGTGGAGATGAATATGAAAAATAGCACATCTTTAAATGTTGAGGAGAAGAAAAATGAATTAGTAATAGACTTACAAGGACTAAGAGCATGCACAGGTAGGGAAATTACTTTTTACGTCATAACAAATATGTTATTCCACTTTTACTGATGAGCATCGACTAAAAGGTACATTTTCCCGAGATCTAAAGATATTCAATAAAGGCCACTTAATGGGATAGTTAAAAAATAACCCAAAAAGCTTTTTGATGTAAAGACAGTAATTCTCTTAACAACATTGATCAACCTGTCATGCTTTCATTATGGCACTATACCTTTTAGCAGCCATGCGCTAGGCTAATAGCATTATAAGTCTCTAAAACACCAAGTTTCCTCCCTGCCCTTGTCAGGCCCAGTCTGTTGTCCCTCCTCAGACTTCACATGCAGGGCCAGCAGTTACAGTTGCCATAAAAGGCCTGTCACTAAGTGTCTGCATCATGATGTAGGTCTAACCATTTTCTAGTTTATCCTCACACATATGCATCACATTGCAAGATCAGTTCATTAGTTGAAATAACACACTTGCCCCAGCACATCCAAGGAGCGTCACCGCCATTACCAGTTTACCTGCAGAGCCTCCTCCCGGCTGTCATCCGATTGGTCAATGCGTCGAAGGCGCTCGTGGTAAAGGGTCCGGAATTCCACAAGGAGTTTCTGAATCTCAGCTGGCCGCTGAGTCTCACTGGAGTAGCCATGATCCCCTAAGCCAGACCGGTAATCTATCAACACAAATAAACACATATTACCATCAACACAACTGATGCATGGACACCATGTCTCACAATGACAAACTAAACTAAAACTGAAAATTGTGACATTGCCTACAGTACTATGTAGAGAGAGACGCCGTAAAAAAACAGTGATGGGTTTCAGTGCAGGCATCAGTGTCTGAGCTGGCCACTGATGCTCGTCAGCTACTCTCATAGGAACTGTGACTGTCCAGAAGTGCAGCAGCCCACACAATAAATGGCTTTAATAACATACCTGAATCCTCAGGTGCGTAAAGCCCTTGTTTTTCACTYCATCATTTTTAATTATGTGCTGAAAAAACCTACCCAGAGCCCCTTGCTTCAGACCACAATGCCTTGTTATATTCTCTCTAACAGCAGTAATTAATCTAGGGAGCATAGCAGCATAGTCTCTCTTTGAGGAGCGGCCTATAAAACACATTTCACTCCGACAACTAATAMRTTATAACAATGGCAGATAAAGAGAAACTGTGCACCAAAGGAGCAGGTGAGATTTGRGGMAAAGAACAAATGAAAATGCCCAAAACTCAGAGGTTTAAAACAACTCTATTTGTGGGTATGTGTGAGTGAGCTGCATCAAAATCTTCTGAAATCATGGAAAGGAAAATAAGTAATGAAAAAAGAAATGAGAAGAAATCATATCTTGCTGCAGAGTAGCCTTGACCTGGAGGATGATCTTGATAGAGGTGGTGCTGTCCATTTAATTCATATTGATGTTTACACAACACCACCCCCAATCTTYCTTATCTCACTTCTGACCAAGTCATATTCTGGATTAGATTGAACCAACTCCAGGTCGAGATGGAGAGAGAAAGCAAGGAGCAAGGAGGAGAGCAAGAGAGTGAGAAAGAGATAAAACATCCCTTTAACGGGAGGTTTAGCCACAAGTTTGTATAAAATGTTTAGTTCATTAACAAATCAGGCTAATGCATTTAAATTACATTTAGAACTAGCTAACTTCACAAACTGCAAACAGCACGCACCTATCTGAGGCACAAACTTCATTTCAAATCTTTGTGGCAGTGTTTTGCATCACGAGCCTCAGCTAGATCTCCTGAATGAGATGGATAGATAGTAGCAGCAACCCAGCTAGCTACTTTGACAAACAGTGACAAAAGTGTTTTCCAGGATATGGCTATAAACCCACAGGCAGTATCAACTTCATGAAAGACTACGAGGTCGCCAAACGTTGACAGCCAAATAAGTAACGTTAGCTTATAGCTATATAATTATTTGGCTAATAGCCAGCTAACGTCAACATAGTTGTGTTGTCTTCATAATAATGTAACGTTAGCTAGCTAACGTTACCTGTTGCACTCCAGCTGCTTATCATTTCATTCGGTTTCGGATATGCCAAGTGGCTATATGAGACGCCTTGCACAGATTTAATCAACCTCATGTCGTTCAGCAAGTGAAAGTCTCCCTTCTACTTTGCATTATAAATGCAGTGGTAAACTTATTATGTTCCGTTTTTATCCGCTGTCACCACATTCTGACGTTACCCGCCTGGAAGCCCCCATCTCCCGCTTCTGCACCTGCACATCCTGTCAGTTCCACTTCCAACATAGATACTAGCCAATCGGGCAATGATTTTGCGTAGCGCGTTGTCTTTAGAACCAATCACAGTGTAAACATTGCCACGAGGAGGCGTGAACCAATTTTGTTTTGGGAGTGAAAGTCCCAGATTTCCATGGAAACTTGCACAGCTAACTAGCGGTTGGGTTATGACGAGCGTGCATTACTGTCGGTTGGACTGTCCCCTTTGTTGTCCTTTGTCGTTTGGGACTGGCAGATGCAAATGTCGTTTGAGTGTGACAACCTTTTTAGGTATTGATGAATTAAAGTAGAACTATTTGTTTTAGTGACTGTCACACATGTATAATGCTAAATGCAATATTAAAAGCAACAAAAAACGAAATGATTATCTATTCCAGATTTCTCTATAGGCTACCACTGTACCTGTACTACTGTACAGATCAGAAAATGGAGTGTCCAGATTGTGTGTTATTATAATTGTTTTACTTGCACCTTATTCCAGGTATGGTCAGTGATATCACACTTTGCTTTTTATGTCTGGCCCTTACAACTGAAAATAGCCCATGTGGTCTGATGTTCTCATAACATTCTGCCTGCACAGTGGTTTCATCTCCTTGGAACCTCTTTCCCTTGCAAATATAGGACACTTTATTGAAATTGAATTTCGAAAGGTCCTTTGTTTCATGAAGAATAGAAAGTAATGGGCAGAATATATTGATAGTTATATGCTGCTCCTCTCTGCTCAGAAAGCTTGGAATGTGTTCATGTTGAGAGTCATAAGGCAAAGCGTGCTGAAAGCCGCATGATTGCTATATTACTAGATTATTGACTTGAAAATTGCCTTCCCTCTATTCCTGTTTATTATGAGCATATTTGTTTCCTGCCTTAAACTCCATGGCCTTAAACGGCTATCAGGGTGCATGATGAATAAGAGATACTGAAACTGATTGCTAACAATATTATTTCTTATAATGTGCTGTGAACTGCAGAGCTTCTGAGCCTCATAAAYATTTATAAGACCCTGYGTCACAACGGGAACTGGACAAATTGTTAAAATCTGCTTGCCCWGRGGAAACTGTTTAATTCACAAAGACAATATTGCATGCCTGTGAGATCTCTGTTTTGCTAATGCAGTGCAACACAAACCAATAAAAAGCTGCTTGCAAATCACATTCATCCATAACCTTTCCTGATAATCTCAAAGGAAATTNCGCCTTGCACAGATTTAATCAACCTCATGTCGTTCAGCAAGTGAAAGTCTCCCTTCTACTTTGCATTATAAATGCAGTGGTAAACTTATTATGTTCCGTTTTATCCGCTGTCATCACGTTCTAACGTTACCCGCCTGGAAGCCCCCATCTCCCGCTTCTGCACCTGCACATCCTGTCAGTTCAAGTTCCAACAGTGAAACTAGCCAATCAGGCAATGATTTTGCGTAGCGCTTTTTCTTTAGAACCAATCACAGTGTACACATTGCCACGAAGAGGCGTGAACCAGTGTTTGTTTTGGGAGTGAAAGTCCCAGATTTCCATGGAAACTTGCACAACTAACTAGCCGTTTGGTTGTGACTAGCGAGCATTACTGTCCCTTGGACTCTCCTCTTTGTTGTCCTTTTGTCGTTTGGGACTAGCAGATGCAAATATCATTTGAGTGTGACAACCTTTGTAGGCAGTGATGAATTAAAGTAAAACTATTTGTTTTAGTGACAGTCACACATGTATAATGCAAAATGCAATATTAAAAGCAATAAAAAACTAAATGACTGTCTCTTCCAGATTTCTCTATAGGCTGCTACTGTACCTGTACTACTGTACAGATCAGAAAGTGGAAGGTCCAGATTGTGTGTTATTATAATTGTTTAACTTGCACCTTATTCCAGGTATGGTCACTTTGCCTGTTTCTGTCTGGCCCTTACAATTGAAAATAGCCCATGTGGTCTGATGTTCTCATAACATTCTCCCTGCACAGTGGTTTCATCTCCTTGGAACCTTTTTTTCCTTGCAAATATAGGACACTTTATTGAAATTGAATTTCCAAAGGTCCTTTGTTTTATGAAGAATAGAAAGTAATGGGTAGAATATATTGATAGTTATAAGCTGCTCCTCTCTGCTCAGAAAGCTTGGAATGTGTTCATGTTGAGAATCATAAGGCAAAGCGTGCTGAAAGCCACATGATTGCTATATTACTCGATTATTGACTTGAAAATTGCCTTCCCTCTATTCCTGTTTATTATGAGCATATTTGTTTCCTGCCTTAAACTCCATGGCCTAAAACGGCTATCAGGGTGCATGATGAATAAGAGATACTGAAACTGATTGCTAACAATATTATTTCTTATAATGTGCTGTGAACTGCAGAGCTTCTGAGCCTCATAAATATTTATAAGACCCTGTGTCACAACGGGAACTGGACAAATTGTTAAAATCTGCTTGCCCTGGGGAAACTGTTTAATTCACAAAGACAATATTGCATGCCTGTGAGATCTCTGTTTTGCTAATGCAGTGCAACACAAACCAATAAAAAGCTGCTTGCAAATCACATTCATCCATAACCTTTCCTGATAATCTCAAAGGAAATTGTACATACACCTTGTTGATCTCCCTATTCTGTGCATATCATGACACTATCCATTGTATTTATCAATTTCCAGTTCTTATTAATTTTCTGCATATGCAGTAAATGTTCTGGTTGGATAAATAGTCAGTGTATGAAGGTTAGATTGATTATCACCAGTCCAAGAGAGACAGGCTTTAATCACTTCACAGTAGACTATTGAATGCTGTGAAACATAATCACCTGCAGAGTTTAGTGGATTGTGTAACAACAAGTTCCGATTAGGCTGATGCCTCGGAGGCTGGAATTTGTGCAAATTTGTGAGATTCAATAAAAGCCTTTCCTTATTTTTCATGTTTTGAAATAATCACCTTTGACATTGCAACATCTTGTCAATATTCTTGAGTAGGAATCTAGTGGAAGCACTGCATGCAAATAGGTCTATGTGTTGACAGCTTTAGTTAAAAGTGTCTTCTGTTTTTAGGTTGACGTACTGTACTGTTGTTTACCTTGTGTTGTTGCCTTGTGCCATCTCTGTTCTTGGTGATAATAGCATCATGTCTCTCATTTTGGATATCACCAGGGTTTGAATGGGAATTCAGAGGTGGAGGAGCCATATTTGGCTTATGCCAAGATTAGGGTGATGCTGCACTCTTAGAAAAAAGGTGCTATCTAGAACCTAAAAGGGTTATTTGGCGGTCCCCATAGGAGAAACCTTTGAAGAACCCTTGATGGTTCCATGTAGAACCATTTTCTTTCCAAATATAACCGGGTTCGATCCCAGGCTGTGTCGTGACCAGGAGACCCATGAGGCGGTGCACAATTGGCCCAGCGTCATCCGGATTAGGGCAGGGTTTGGCTGGCCGGGATTTCCTTTTCCCATCGTGCTCTAGCGACTCCTTGTGGTGGGCCGGGCGCCTGCAAGGTGACTTCAGTTGCCAGCTGGACGGTGTTTCCTCTGACACATTGATGCGGCTGGCTTCCGGGTTAAGCGAGCAGTGTGTCAAGAAGCAGTGCGGCTTGGCAGGGTCGTGTTTTGGAGGACGCAAGGCTCTCGACCTTCACCTCTCCCGAGTCCGTAGGGGAGTTGCAGCAATGAGACAAGACTGTAACTACCAATTGGGGAGGAAAAGGAAAAAGGAGGAAAAGTTTTAAAAAAGAACACACTATTTTGCAAAGGTCTCCAGTAGCCTCAACAGCACTCTGTAGGGTAGGACCATGATGTAGCCGGAGGACAGATAGTTTCCGTCCTCCTCTGTGTACATTGACTACAATGCAAAACCTAGGAGGCTCATGGTTCTCACCCTTTCCATAGACTTACACATTAATTATGACAACTTCCGGAGGACGTCCTCCAGCCTATCAGAGCTCTTGCAGCATGAACTGAAATGTTGTCCACCAAATTAAAGGATCGGAGAATTAATCTAGTACTAAAAGCATAAGCTACAGCTAGCTAGGACTGCAATGTATGAAATGTAGTGAGTAGTTGACTCAAAGAGAGCGAAAGACAATAGAACAAATTAATTTCTTCCCAAATGAAGGAGAAGCAAAAGAGGAATAGAGAGAGATTTCCTCATTTTTTTCACTTTCAGTTTCACTTACTTTGCTAGCAAATGCAGCTAGCTAGTTTAGCCCACTGAAACATCCTGCTCAAACAGAGGGATGCTGCTATGACTTTCCCACACAACACTTTCCCACACAACAACTCTTCCAAGTCAAGGTAAGCTTTTGGTATTACTAATTTAATGCCACCGGGGCCCACCGGTGTAACTGCTTACTGACTGTACACTGTAACATAACTGCATGATTGTAGCAGGTTTACTAACGCGTTAGTTCTATTAGCTATGCTGATTATGACGTTACTTTAGCTAATATGGTGACAATGATGTAGGCTGTGTGTAGCGGTTTGGCTTGGAAAGGTTTTTTCGCCTGGTCACATACAGTGTTGTGCATTGAAGTCCACAAGCTAAGGGAAGAGGTGAGAGGAGGAGAGCGCATAGATGCAAGAAGGAATACAACGTGGCTGCTATAATGTGAACTGTGCTTACTCGTGATCAGGGGTGTATTCATTCTGCCGATTCTTTTGAAAAACGTTTCTTAAACGTAAGCAAACAGAACAAAACGGGGATAAACATACATTAATTTGTCCAATCAAAACTCTTGTTTGCAACTGTTGGACTAATGATTACATCCTATATCAGCTAGATGCAGGCAAGAGTGTGCAAGACAATATTGAAAGTCACTGTCTGTCACCTGAAATGTGTTGCTCCACCTGTGTGCACCTGCGTTGTAAACTTTAATTCATATGCTTGGTTGTAGGAACCTCATGATGGGTTTAGGGAAAATTTGAGTATCATGTAGTCGCCCAATGCCTCGCAAAGAAGGGCACCTATTGGCAGACACAGAAAATCTCTTTGAGCATGGTGAAGACTTTGGATGGTGTATCAATACACCCAATTACTACAAAGATAGATGTTCTTTCTAACTCAGTTGCCGGAGGGGAAGGAAACCGCTCAGGGATTTAGCCATGAGGCCAATGGTGACTTGAAAACAGTTACAAAGTTTAATGGCTGTGATAGGAGAAAACTGAGGATGGATCAACAATATTGTAGATACTCCACAATACTAACCTAATTGACAGAGCAAAAAGAAGGAAGCCTGTACAGAATAAAAAATATTCAAAAACATGCATCCTTTTTGCAACAAGGCACTAAAGTAAAACATTCCAACAATGTGGCAAAGCATATATATTTTTGTCCGGAATACAAAGTGTTATGTTTGGGGCAAATCCAATACAACACATTACTGAGTACCACTCTGCATATTTTCAAGCATAGTGGTGGCTGCATCATGTAATGGGTACACTTGTAATCTTTATGGACTGGGGACTTTTTCAGGATAAAAAGACACGGAATGGAGCTAAGAACAGGCAAAATCCTAGAGGAAAACCTGATTCAGTCTGCTTTCCACCAGACACTGGGAGATTAATTCCAAATGTACACTGGAGGACAAATGTACACTGGAGTTGCTTACCAAGACGAACAAATGTAAAGGCCAAATGTACACTGGAGTTGCTTACCAAGACGACATTGAATGTTCCTGAGTGGCCAAGTTACAGTTTTGACTTAAATCGGCTTGAAAATCTATGGCAGGACTTAAAAATGTCTGTCTAGCAATGATCAACTACCAAATTGACAGAGCTTGAAGAATTTTTAAAAGAATAATGTGCAAATATTGTACAATTCAGGTCTGCAAAGTTCTTAGAGACTTAACCAGAGACTCACAGCTGTAATCACTGCCGAAGGTGATTCTAACATGTATTGACTCAGGGATGTGAATACTTTTGTAAATTAGAAATTTCTGTGTTTCATTTTCAATAAATTTGCCAACATTTCAACCCTAACCCTAGCATCAACCCTGACCCTAGCTTTATGTCAACCCAAACCCTAACCTTGGTTTATCATACTTTTTATCATACTTTTCTCTTTGGACCTGTAAGTGCTGGAGCCTAGCTCTCTCTTTGACCCAAGTTGCAGGAGCATGGCTCCAGCTAGCTCCTGCACAATTTAAAAACTGAATATCACTCCAAGATAAATGAGACCTTGGCAAATGACGAATGCTGTGATTTCCATTTCTTCTGAGTTCCCTGTTGTCGATTAGGGCTGAAAGCTAAAATGATGTAATCAGTTATATCTGAAAATGAAGTAAAAAGGAATGCGGTTCTAAGGGTCAGTGGGATTTTTCTGGGCAATGGATGTGGCCACGAAGGCCCAGTGACTCACAAGCCAACCACGACTTGGCTACATCTTTGTTACAAACTGAGATTATTACAAAGATGTCCCTTGGCAACTCATTATACCATCAGCTCAGGCCATTTTCTCCCCCAGTCTTTAATTAAATTTGAATTATTGCAAAAATAAAGAAGAATCAACAGCTACATGGCTGCCAGCTAGTCTTGTATTGCGCCAGAAGGCAGGTGCCTTATCTTTTTAATTTGTCTGTTTTTTTCTGTCCATCTCTACAGCTCATTTTTATGCTCAGTATCATTTGCCATGTCTCTCCACACTTTCCTCTTGTCCGAAGCCCATATCACCCGTTCTTTGCTTGTTTCTTTGGATGTGGGGGTGATGGAATCTAGTAGGAGCACACACAAACCTCTCAATACATCGGTCATATGTCTCTAATCAAGCAGTCTCTTAATTTCAGACTGTCAAACGAGAAACAGGACAAATAAGTCCTTTTGAAGAGGCATCCTTACAACACAAAAGAACCAAGCCTTCACTGCTAACTGGTGACAGTTTTGCACTATTGTATACAGAACATTWCTCAAGATAGTTGATTATAGTGGTGCTTTGAATGTAATCTATTCTTGTCTTGTAAAACATCTCATTCCACATTGTGGAAAGAAAATAAYGCATTTGACTCATTAAGATGWAARAATTGACAAYGTATTTAATTGAGAAATAAATAATTGTTACAACTTGTCATCACACTGATARGAAAAGCAKCCAGACAAAGRTTTGAATGTTCCAAAGCAAAACAAGATGTTGTCAATAAGACRTCTCTCTCTTTACCTTCCTGAGCTTCAGCAGTGTGGAAACACTGGCTGTCAGGCTTTGTTCCACAACGGACCCTTTGTGAATGGCTCTTTACTCTAATAAAAGACAGTAATTGCTGCAATGGTTGAAAATGTTGAAAACCATGTAATGTCAAGGCTGCATTTGAATGGTTGCTGATTAATTTCTCCTTTTGTGTGTCAAGCTCATTATGAAAGATGGAGATTGAAGGAGGGAAAGAAGTACACAGTCCTCTCTCTCTGTCTCTCTCTCTCTCTCTCTCTCTCTCTCTCTCTCTCTCTCTCTCTCTCTCTCTCTCTCTCTCTCTCTCTCGCTCTCTCGCTCTCGCTCAAGGATGTTGGGTGCACATGCTTTCCAATGTGGTACACAATAACCAATAACACAATGTCCTAGAAAAAGGAAAGAGGATGGAAAATTAAAGATTTCAATTTACTTCAATAGAAATAGACAACCATATAATACCTTTCTGTTTTATTTCCCGTATCATTTCATTTCAACCTGAGTTTCAGTGATATAAGTTTTAGAGAGTCAAGCTAAGAGATGGGGAGCTCCACACATGACAAGTTGCCATCTCTACACAATACCTAGTGGCATAGATACGTTGAATAATCAGACATTTTAATAGTGAATTAATATGATTTATATACAGCAGTTTGTTCAATAGTAGTAATGTAGGCTACAATAATGTCAGGATAGAACATGTGAGAGAATTACTGTAAAATGTGCGTTGGTCAAAAGCTACGCAGACAATTTACAGAATGTGTGTGTATATTCCAGCGGTTCTAAAGGAATACTATAGGCCTACACAACACATATTTTTGTACAAAGAAACCCCATTTCAAAATCGATATGCTTATTGTAGGAGTGATCTTGACCGCATAGCCAGTGTGAAAGCCAAGCTTATGAGCTCACTGGGGGGCAGACCTTTCCCTAGCCCATACTATAAAACCATCCCAGTGACACCCAGGAGTGCAGAAACACTATTCATTACACTGATGAACAGGAACCTGTGATTTATTCATTAAATCTACATCTGGAGCAAAGATAGCTGGGGTTCACCTCAGACAAAACAGCAATATAGTGACACATAGCATATGAAACACACTGAATATAAGAAAAGCATGCATATTGTATCAGGGCAACCATTTTTTATTCTTACCATCATTAGTGATTTCTTTATTACTCCGTATCCTGACCTATTCATGATATTATGTGTGTTTCATCTCTACTATGTTAGTAAAGCATGAATAACCTGCTCAGGTTGCATAAAACCCAGCTAAAATTAGAATGTTGGTGTACTGCACTACTCGCTGCAGAAAAGGAGATGCAATCGTCAAGGTCAAGGAATGAATTGAAATGTTAGAACTACAAATGAATGGAGAAGTTGCGGTCTTACCAGCCAGGGGCCCTCTCCCTGAGCAGGGCCCTGTGCTGCAGTCAGAATAGGAAGCAGAGAGCAGAGACAAGGCTGTGTGTGTGGGAGAGTGAATTATCAATCTGCTTTACATTTGAAGGTAATTCAAATTCTTAATTTCTTTTGAACAGGCCCCGCAGAAAGACGTGGGACATGGTGGGGTGACAGGTTAATTGAGGAATAATACCCTTCAGAATGATGGATTTTGGTGACTTGAGATGWCAGAATCCATTATAGGAAATTCAAATTTGCAATTAAAGTGGGAGGTRGGGTGCAGAACTCCTTCATTTTAATTTCCCCYTGCTCCTCCCCTGTTATTATTAATRTTCTGCRTTAAATGTCCGGCCCCTCTCACCCATTTTGTATCCCTCCCAACACGTTGCGTTCAAATGGGACTTAATTAATATTCTAATRMATAAGTACAACAGCTKTTACAGAACAGGGACATTGGACAAGAGGGACAGGCATGAGGTAATTTAACACATTTTACATGAGTAAAAACACATGGCTACCATTCCCTACTCTCATTCTGGGTCACACTGTAAGCTCTGTGAAAGCATTCCTKGTTTGTGTTGATATGACAAGCCTTTATTTCCTATGTTATATAGTGTGAGGACTGATACTGTGTGATATTTGATCCCCAACCTGAGTGGAATCTACTCAGGCCCTCTGTACATGGGTGAGTGGGCAGGGAATTGCTGTCATTGGGCAGATTTTTGTGGTTAGGAGCTGGCATATGACATGTACAGATGTAGGATCTTAATTTTGTTGCAGGAGAACTTTCCTGAAATGCTTGATTTTCCCTTACGAAAAATGTACAGTATCAACCCCTACAAAAATGTCCATGAATCATAATCTACATAATAATTCAAATTTCCTGTTGCTGCAGAATAATTTTTCTGCTGTAGCAAACTGGCTCAAATTAAGATTCTACGTCCGTAGTGTAATGTGATGCTGGCAGACAGGTGACTGATGGTGATCATATCTCTGTCAGAGCTCACCTGTTTACATATCTCATACCCAGAGAATGTTGAGCTCCTGGAACAAGTGACTGATGTCAACAGTTGTGTCAGTAAATTCTTCTATAAAACTATCTCCGCTCAACACACTCTGAGAGTAGGATTATTTTTAGACGTGATTGATGGTTAATGAATAGCATTATAAAGTTGTTTCATCCTGAATTGCATCATTTCAAGCATGTAATAAGCATGTTAAAAACAGACATGTAAGCTATTATTGACAGAGTTGCTGAGGTTTGGAGTGATAAGTCTTAAATCGAACTGATCAGCTTATCAAATAACAATATAGCTAGTCTTACTTTGTGTCATCACATGTCTTCCTCCCCTCCACTGGTAAGAACTAATGGTGTACAAGTAACTGGTACACACTTTTGCAGCAGTTAGATTCAACCAAAGCTGTTGTTAGAGTTATCTCAAATATGATTATTGTTCATCCAGATAATTGCACTATATTGCCTCTTCTGTTACCTGTATACATATTCTTTTCACAGAGCACCATACAATTGGAAAGTGCTGCAGAGATGATTTTCCTTATGTGTGTTTTAATCGCCTGGAGAGGAAATGGACTGATGATGCACAGTATTTGGGTGACTGCTCTCCAAAAAGAGGAGTGGGGTGAATAAATGCAGAATGTCTCCTGCGAAGGCAATCTCCAGCAGCAGCACACTAACGCAACGGCTAGTGTCAGCTACTATTTCACTAGGCAAGATGACGAATGGGAGACAAGAGCCTCTCAAATATTCAGGGTACACAGCAGCAGAGGGCGGGGGACTGTTCAAATGAGATAGAAGATGGATACATACACTTTGTTTTCCTCATTTTGAAGGGAGCTGGTGGGAACAGGAGAGATGGAGTGAATAACAAAGAAAAAATATATTTTGTGTGTGTTTTGGTAAGTGTATGTTATCAAAACAGTGTTTTTGGATCGGGAACAAATGCATATTTTATTTTCTCACCCCTTCCCTGCCCATCCCTTAGCCAACCTCCCCGCTGCTACTGGCCCCCAACACACATCACCCCCCAACCCCTCCACCCACCCCCATTCAGACAGCTGGAAACAGAATTCATCCGATTCGTTCTGCTGCTTCTCTCTCTCCCAACTGCCCCTTCTCTCCCCCCAACCCCTTCCAACCCCCCCCCACCCCCTCCTCACTGTCGTAATAGGATCTGCAGGAATCATTCAAAGGCTAGATATAATTTACTGCTCGCCGTGCACAATGCCCCCTCCCCTCTCACCCCCTTTCTCAATCGCACAAGGTGCCCTGCGGATGAACTAATCATACTTGAAATATTATTTCTGCTTCTTATTCCTCCATTTTATGAACAGCTCCGGGTTTTATGGCGCAATGGATTTAACCCCTATGTGGTTACACTCATACCAGTCTGTGCAGGAGGGGGGGTAGATGAGGGAGATGACAGAGGGGACCTATTTAAATAAAGATCCTTGTTTATATGTATCTCTTCCGCTTGTTTTGACAGCAAGGTCTTCTCTCTAATTTTTGTTTCACCTAAACCATGGTTTACCCAGATGATGCTTCTATCTGTAATGAAAGCACAGGCGTTACACAGTGAACATGGAAACACATAGTCCCACAGCCAGGAACCATAAAACACAACTCCTCAGGGCTCTTTACCCACAATCCCCATTCTCTCTTTATACAATCCACATATTTAGACTGTTAACCTTTCTTCATATATAATATATAACAGCTTTCATGTGAAAAAGCTAGTATTAACATATGTACTCCTCTTTAAAAAAACATGAAAGTGATACACAAGACACAGTTGTAAGAAGAAATATAGCAAAGTATTCCATATTTCATGTGTAATATGATTTAATGTTGTATTTTGTATGCAAACCTTTTCTTTCCCTTCAAAGCGTTCTGGTTGTCCATCTCATTAACTAAGACAGCAGTATGCATGTGTTTACCATTATGAGTGTCTATTGGAGTCAGCTAGCCTGCTTTGCCCTACTTTGGAAGTTGGCTGGGCAGCTGGCAGGGAGATATAGCATGTGCCAGCACAGTTTGGTGGGAAAGTGACATAGATTTGTATGTAATACTATTGATCTGGCACCACCCCCATTGATCTCCTGTGGGACAACGGAGGTCTGGATTAAGAATAAAGTCTTCTAAACCTGTATGGGGCATTACATCATCAAAGCGCTCCCGGGGCCTCATTCTCCAAACATGGTAAATGGATTTAGAGGGAATTGACTCGATTACAGGAACATCATTTGGAGAAGTATAAATCAGCTTTATTGTTTTGATTCTGCCCCCAACGTATGCTTCCTTCGCTTTGGCACATTCAGAACTATGCCCATATGCCCGTTTCCTTCCCACACTCTCTTATTTGTTATATTTCTTCTCTGTTGCAAAAGGTGTCTTGCTGCAAACTCTAAATGATCTGTTTATAAATAATTGATATCTGTATGTGGCCCTTTCCTTCTGAAGGGGAGAGGAACACAATCAGGCTCTAGGGCTCCTCTCCCAGATTGAACATAGCCATTGGATATATACTTTTAATTGTAGGCTACATTGTGTTTTGTGCTTTAAATGGTAATTTTAAGTATACTGCAATTGTACACTGCTGAAAACACCCTGGTTTCCTTGATCCTTATTATTCTATAAAATTCTACTCCATTCTGTTTTGTTCCATTCTATTCTGAACCATTCTCTTATATCCAATTAAATCTGTGGTTTTGATGGTTCATCTGAGTGGTTGTATAAATTATCCAGCTCAAAATTTGCCAGGAGCCTCGACAATAAAAGCCCATCAGAGCAGATGTCAAGTGCATAGTCCCTGTGCCTCAGGCTAGGAGGTCCCCAGATGAAAGGGTTAAATGGCATTTTGGACTGCTATTCTCTAAACCATCTGGGACCCAGTGTTCAGAGGCCAAGGTTGAACTGAACTAACCCAACACATCATGGCCGCAACGCCACGTTCTCGGTCAGGACAGATTTTTTGACTACCTGTACTGAGCATCTCCTCTAAGGTAAACCTGTGACTTAAAGATGCACTCTCAAACTTTTGTATAATTTCAGCCAATAGTTTTGAAAGTGGTGCTCACGAGCCAAAACAGGTCCCTGTTTTTTTGTGTACTACATCATCCAATTGTGTACTACATCATCCATTTCGTGTGATATGTTAACGAATCCAATTTGTGCAATATGTTAGAATTGTATTATGCTTAAGATCCCGGAGTGCATCTTTAAAGGAGAAGGCTGCTAGGCCTACATGACCTATCCCTCATCACACTAGCCAATCAGATCAACGTATGGCCAGGGACAACTGGAAGTACTCCCTTGGCACTTCCTCTGCATCCTTTACAATGACCTGGCCTCCGCACTGGGGAATAGATTGTCTTTACTGCTCCATTTGGACACACATACACTCCAGCCACTAACAAGCCGTATCAGCTATCTTTTCTCGACTGTGTACAGGTATTGACTCAGCYTGAGACAGAGATGGAGGGAGTGAGATAGGGAGTGTGTGTGTGAGAGAGGGAGAGAGAGAGAAAGGTAAAAAAGGAGAGAGGAAGGAAGAGATAGAGAGGGAGAGAGAGGGATAGACATAAGGCCGCTCTCCGCTGTTCACTTGTACTTAAGGAGCGCATTTACTTTCCATTGATTTCCAATGTTTTAGTCAATTTCCTGTCACTTTNAATGAATAGCATTATAAAGTTGTTTCATCCTGAATTGCATCATTTCAAGCATGTAATAAGCATGTTAAAAACAGACATGTAAGCTATTATTGACATAGAGTTGCTGAGGTTTGGAGTGATAAGTCTTAAATCGAACTGATCAGCTTATCAAATAACAATATAGCTAGTCTTACTTTGTGTCATCACATGTCTTCCTACCCTACACAGGTAAGAACTAATGGTGGACTAGTAACCGACACACACTTTTGCAGCAGTTAGATTCAACCAAAGCTGTTGTTAGAGTTATCTCAAATATGATTATTGTTCATCCAGATAATTGCACTATATTGCCTCTTCTGTTACCTGTATACATATTCTTTTCACAGAGCACCATACAATTGGAAAGTGCTGCAGAGATGATTTTCCTTATGTGTGTTTTAATCGCCTGGAGAGGAAATGGACTGATGATGCACAGTATTTGGGTGACTGCTCTCCAAAAAGAGGAGTGGGGTGAATAAATGCAGAATGTCTCCTGCGAAGGCAATCTCCAGCAGCAGCACACTAACGCAACGGCTAGTGTCAGCTACTATTTCACTAGGCAAGATGACGAATGGGAGACAAGAGCCTCTCAAATATTCAGGGTACACAGCAGCAGAGGGCGGGGGACTGTTCAAATGAGATAGAAGATGGATACATACACTTTGTTTTCCTCATTTTGAAGGGAGCTGGTGGGAACAGGAGAGATGGAGTGAATAACAAAGAAAAAATATATTTTGTGTGTGTTTTGGTAAGTGTATGTTATCAAAACAGTGTTTTTGGATCGGGAACAAATGCATATTTTATTTTCTCACCCCTTCCCTGCCCATCCCTTAGCCAACCTCCCCGCTGCTACTGGCCCCCAACACACATCACCCCCCAACCCCTCCACCCACCCCCATTCAGACAGCTGGAAACAGAATTCATCCGATTCGTTCTGCTGCTTCTCTCTCTCCCAACTGCCCCTTCTCTCCCCCCAACCCCTTCCAACCCCCCCCCACCCCCTCCTCACTGTCGTAATAGGATCTGCAGGAATCATTCAAAGGCTAGATATAATTTACTGCTCGCCGTGCACAATGCCCCCTCCCCTCTCACCCCCTTTCTCAATCGCACAAGGTGCCCTGCGGATGAACTAATCATACTTGAAATATTATTTCTGCTTCTTATTCCTCCATTTTATGAACAGCTCCGGTTTTATGGCGCAATGGATTTAACCCCTATGTGGTTACACTCATACCAGTCTGTGCAGGAGGGGGGGTAGATGAGGGAGATGACAGAGGGGACCTATTTAAATAAAGATCCTTGTTTATATGTATCTCTTCCGCTTGTTTTGACAGCAAGGTCTTCTCTCTAATTTTTGTTTCACCTAAACCATGGTTTACCCAGATGATGCTTCTATCTGTAATGAAAGCACAGGCGTTACACAGTGAACATGGAAACACATAGTCCCACAGCCAGGAACCATAAAACACAACTCCTCAGGGCTCTTTACCCACAATCCCCATTCTCTCTTTATACAATCCACATATTTAGACTGTTAACCTTTCTTCATATATAATATATAACAGCTTTCATGTGAAAAAGCTAGTATTAACATATGTACTCCTCTTTAAAAAAACATGAAAGTAATACCCAAGACACATTTGTAATAAAAATATAGCAAAGTATTCCATATTTCATGTGCAATATGATTTAATGTTGTATTTTGTATGCAAACCTTTTCTTTTCCTTCAATGTTTTCTGGTTGTCCCTCTCATTAACTAAGACAGAAGTATGTATGTGTTTACCATTGTGAGTGTCTATTGGAGTCAGCTAGCCTGCTTTGCCCTGCTGTGGAAGTTGGCTTGGCAGCTGGCAGGGAGATAGATCATGTGCCAGCACAGTTTGGTGGGAAAGTGACATAGATTTGTATGTAATGCTATTGATCTGGCACCACCCCCATTGATCTCCTGTGGGACAACGGAGGTCTGGATTAAGAATAAAGTCTTCTAAACCTGTATGGGGCATTACATCATCAAAGCGCTCCCGGGGCCTCATTCTCCAAACATGGTAAATGGATTTGGAGAGAATTGACTCGATTACAGGAACATCATTTGGAGAAGTATAAATCAGCTTTATTGTTTTGATTCTGCCTCCAACGTATGCTTCCTTCGCTTTGGCACATTCACAACTACGCCCACATGCCCGTTTCCTTCCCACACTCTCTTATTTGTTATATTTCTTCTCTGTTGCAAAAGGTGCCTTGCTGCTAACTCTAAATGATACGTTTGAAAATAATTTATATCTGTATGTGGCCCTTTCCTTCTGAAGGGGAGAGGAAAGCAACACAATCAGGCTCTAGGGCTCCTCTCCCAGATTGAACATAACCATTGGATATATACTTTTAATTGTAGGCTATATTATGTTCTGTGCTTTAAATGGTAATTTTAAGTATACTGCAATTGTATACTGCTGAAAACACCCTGGTTTCCGAGATCCTTATTATTCTATAAGATTCTACTCTCTTCTGTTTTGTTCCATTCTATTCTGAACCATTCTTTTATATCCAATTAAATCTGTGGTTTTGATGGTTCATCTGAGTGGTTGTATAAATTATCCAGCCCAAAATTTGCCAGGAGCCTCGACAATAAAAGCCCATCAGAGCAGATGTCAAGTGCATACGCCCTGTGCCTCAGGCTAAGAGGTCCCCAGATGAAAGGGTTAAATGGCATTAGGGACTGCTATTCTCTTAACCATCTGGGACCCAGTGTTCAGAGACCAAGGTTGAACTGAACTAACCCAACACATCATGGCCGTAACGCCCCGTTCTCTGTCAGACAGATTCTTTGGCTACCTGTACTGAGCATCTCCTCTAAGGTAAACCTGTGACTTAAAGATGCACTCTCAAACTTTTATATAATTTCAGCCAATAGTTTTGAATGTGGTGCTCATGACGTGTCCCCGTTTTTTGTTTACTACATCATCCAATTGTGTACTATGTCATCCATTTCGTGTGATATGTTACGAATTTTGCAGTTTGTATGATATCATATAAATTTTGCAATTCGTGGGATATGTTACGAATCCAATTTGTGCAATATGTTAGAAATGTATTATGCTTAAGATCCCGGAGTGCATCTTTAAAGGAGATGGCTGGTAGGCCTACATGACCTATCCCTCATCACAGTAGCCAATCAGAGCAACGTATGGCCAGGCACAGCTGGAAGTACTCCCTTGGCACTTCCTCTGCATCCTTTACAATGACCTGGCCTCCGCACTGGGGAATAGGATGGTCATCTTACTCGCTCCGATATTGGTACGGGACACAACCACACAACACACGACACACACCACACACCACACACACACACACACACACACACACCCACACCACAACACACACACACACACACACACACACACACGCACCACACACACACACGACACACACCACACACACACAGCACACACACACCACACGACACACACCACCACCACCCAAGGCCACTAACAAGCCCGTATCAGCTATCTTTTCTCGACTGTGTACAGGTATTGACTCAGCCTGAGACAGAGATGGAGGGAGTGAGATAGGGAGTGTGTGTGTGAGAGAGGGAGAGAGGGAGAGAAAGGTAAAAAAGGAGAGAGGAAGGAAGAGATAGAGAGGKAGAGAGAGGGGTAGACATAAGGCCGCTCTCCGCTGTTCACTTGTACTTAAGGAGCGCATTTACTTTCCATTGATTTCCAATGTTTTAGTCAATTTCCTGTCACTTTTCATTGCAAGTACATGGGATCTCAGTTTAGTTCCTTACAGGAAAATGGAGAAAGTCCAGAGGGGAGATGTGGGAAAGGTTTAAGAGAGTCCTTTTCATTTTGACACACACACAAAACAGGCTCATTCTGCCATACCCACAGACCTAATGTGTTTTTTAATCTGTCATTAATCYTTACATTATTCAGATGAAGTGTGATTTATTGGGTATGCAGTTGATCAAATTGATGCGTCAGTAACATTGTCTCTATAATCCAAGCAAAGCATTATAATTCTCTATGATTGTGTTGCTTGTGGTTTGTACCAGTACTACACAGGTCACAGAGTTTGTTTCTGCCAGTGGAAGCACTGTGAACAGAAACCTGAGATAGACCTGTGTTGTATTCATGTAATAATGGTCTTCAATTGTGGAAGTTCTTATAGCAAATGCCAAAACTCAAGCCATATAAACGTTGCCGCACATATGTTGCCAAGACAACCACTTCATAGATCTCCTGTCCAAAACTAACATAGATGCCTCAATGGCCGTGGCTGAAAGTAATAGGGCAAAATTATTTTACCTTGTCTGTTAATGTATCTCTCTCTCTCTMTATATATATCTCTGTTTCTCTCACTCAATTTCTCTCACCTAATTTTCTTTCTAGTTTTCTCTGTCTATTCAAGTCTTCAGAGAACAGAGCCAAGAGAATATTTCCTTTTGAAAAACAGCACAACTCCAAACAAAGGCCATTTTTTCCTAACACATCTGCCTGTGAGCRAGACAGGGCCTTAACACCTGGAATAAATAAAGTAGCAACACAGAGAGAAAATAAGGTAGATGAATGTTTTGTGTGAGGAAGAGATTATGTTCAGAGAGAAGACAGGGAGGAATGCTGCTACACTTTCACCCCGAGACAACAGGACTAGAAAGCAGTGCCTGATTAAAACGGAAATGAGGGGAAAGGGAACATCTGAAAACRCGGCACATACTTTCATCCCAAGACAACCAGACTGAACAACAGTGTCTGATTAAACCTGAAGCAAAGAATAGAGCATCTGAAAGCTACTGCACCACTGGCACTATAACTACAGTATTGTTACCTGTCCACAGCCAAAAATAATCTCAGTGCTGAAAAAACACCAGTAGGTTTTCTCAATGTTGATAATATCCTTCTATTGCATTTCACTTCATGATTTTTCTTGTTCAGTACCTTGCATATGAGTTATTGTTCAATTTACCTGGTTAGTAGAATACTGTAGTTCATATTCAGCATATCACCAACCAGAGATCTTTCAACACTGAACACCAGAGGCAGACAGCACACCAGTTCAACAATTCACTCAACGCTTATGAGCATCTTTCTCTGATGAATATTAACTAGTTATTGAACATTACAAACTCTTTTCACTGTCCCTGAACATTTATCCAGTCTTACTACTTGTCTACAGCAACTGGATTGCACAGTACACCTATATATTGTTTTCACTGTATGTACTATGCAATGCCTCCTACACAATTGTATGTAACGGGAACAGTCCAAAATGTTTCATACAGAAATGTCTGCTACCATATGTTAAATTGTGTCAATGTCCTTTTGTTTGTATACCAGAGGTGCATCTTGATTTCCTCGACCATCTAGAGAAAATTACCCAATTGTTCCTTAGAAGCAGAGACGGAAGAGACGGTGTAGAAAGGGAAGAAAAGGACTAGAGAGAATCACAGGAACAGGCAATTATTTCAAGACATCCTGACTCATCTGCAGTCCTACCTTGAATCATTAAAAGGTTAGATCGAGACAGGGTAGGAGGTAGAAACTCCATTCATGCTATATATTCTTCCCAACTCCCCCGCCCTGAGCACACCAGAAAGGGAATGGAACCAAAACATTATACGCAGCAAGCCATTTTCTCACTGAGGAGCGGGAGAGAGATCCCAGCACACACACACTCTCTCCCTTTCTCATCGCTCTCCCTCATGTTGACTGGAATGACATTAGATGCCAGTGCTTGTTTGTGCTCTAATGACAAGTAAAACAGGGATGGGGTCTCCATGGCAAACAGCCAAAGCTCAATACATCATACCTCGTTACAGTAGTCAAGAGGGACATTTGGTCAAAAATCATATATCAAGGAGGGAGGGAGGGAGGGAGGAGGAGGGGAGGGAGGGGGGGGAGGAATTGCCCTGCATTTGTTTTATGAAGTGATAACCCGGCATTTAAAAAAGGTGGCCTTATTAATTTCAAACAGGGCCATATACCAAAGTTAAATTAATGTGCAATAACCTTGGTTTGATTTTCCGCATGTATGTGTGTGTGCATGTGTGTGTGTGACTGTGCTGTGTGTGTGTCGCATGTACTATGTGTGTGCATCAGTGAGGGTGCTGAGGGGAGGACGCTCATAATAATGGCTGGGACTGAGGGGAATGAATGGCATCAAAGTTTGATGTATTTGATACCATTCACTGATTCTGCTGCCAACCATTACCACGAGCCTGTCCTCACCCGATAAGGTGCCACCAACCTCCTGTGGTGTCATGTGACTGAGAGGTGTGCATTGTACCCAGAGGTGCACTTACAAAGAAGGTGATTGGCTGCTCAGCAGGGCCATATACTGTATGTTGGGTAGAAGCAGGCCAAAGGCAGTAACAATAACAGACCTTGCTAGGAAGCTCGCTCAAAAAACAAACAGCCGTGTTGCAACTAACATTCTATTATAGAAGAAACAATAAAATTCATCACATAGGTGGACGTGTTTCATGTCGGTGAAACAACATTTTGGCTCTGAGGAGATTTTCAATCTCTGTACAAAAAAGGAACTATGATCAGAGACACATCTAGAGGGTTACATTATTTTTTACATGATATTAAACATCTACTTACTCATTATAATATTATCTTCAGATGATGTGAGCAAAGGATGACTTACCACGCGCTCATCATATCAGAAGAGAAAAACGTTTGTGTAGGAGTGTTTGCCTTTTCGAGTTGTTTGAGCCCATATGGGGAGGAGAGAGAGGACCAATGTGCTTCTTTATTAGAGTGTGTGTTTAAATATCTCTCAACAGTATTAGTCAGAATGGAGACTGTAATGGGAAGGGGCAGACAAGGCCAAGGTCTGTTCCTCCAGCAAGGAGACAGAGAACAGACAGACAGACAGACAGAGAGACCAGACAGACAGACAGACAGACAGACAGACAACAGAACAGACAGACAGACAGGACAGACAGACAGACAGACAACAGACAGACAGACAGACAGGACAGACAGACAGACAGACAGACAGACAGACAGACAGACAGACAGACAGACAGACAGACAGACAGGATCTATAGACAGAACAGGACGTTGGGACAGACAGGGGCCTGGGAGGAGGCCCTGACTCCTGGCAGCACAGAGCCAGACCCACAGACCTCAGCCTCCTAATCTGCCTGCCCCAGTCAATATTTATTCTATCAGTGCCAGTCAGGTGCACCAAGAGAAAAAAAAATAATATCAGCCACTCAATTGGCTAACAGAAAAGCTCACTTTTCTACTACAAACAACCTTATTCACAAAGTAATAGGGATCTGTCTCTGAAATCCTATTTGCCTGTGTTCAAACTCTCAGCATGGCTACCCCTGTCAAAAAGTGCTTTTTGCAAGAATATCTCCAAATGTCTGTAAACAATTTCATGTCAAGATGATACTGTGCAGTGGACCTATTCAGAGTGGGTCTGTTCGCAGTGTGACAGTAATCTTTCATTAAAACAGAGAGACACCTACTGACAAGACCTCACCACCTCCCTTCTCTCCATTCTCTCGCTGTCTCCTCACCTTCTCTCTCTCTCTACCTTCTACTCTCTTCCCCCCCATCTCTTGCCAACACATAGCCATTTTCATTTTCTACTGTTCTGTATCATTTCAAATGTTTTCTCATTTGGAGGAGAACCATGTTTCTCTCCTCTTTATAATTCTACAGTAAACACAATGCCAATATTTGATTTATAAGGTATAAAAACTGACACACCAAAAGTGGAATTCCATTTTATCGCACCAGATAAGCAACCCTGAGCGACAGGCCTTTCAATAACCAGACCAAATTAATCAAATAGAAATCTGCTTCTGCAATATTCCCATATTCTTCTGAACTGATTACTTCTGTATCTGTCAGCTCCTTGTCCATGTGACTGAGAAACTGATTGGTGCTTTTCCTCCTGGAATAATCAAACTGTCTCCCTCTTAAATTTAAGGGCCTATTTGCCCTCCTATTTGAATGAATTATGTGATAATCTGGTGGAAACTATAGCCACTGATGATGATAAGGGTCATAATCAGTCTCATATTTATACATAATCAGAATGTAATATTTATCTGAGATGGATTGGGCTTTTATGGAGGAGGTCCTAATGAGGACTCATTTTCAGCCGAGTCCCTCTTTAGGAATTTTAACTCTCTCCAATTGACATTTACTGACCTTATATGGAAAAAAAGGAGGTAGGGGATATCCAATGTGTTCACTCTAGCATCTGCTTCTCTTTGGGCTGTGGAGTACATGTTCTTTGTAGAGCGCCTGTGAAGGGTTAAATTATTGATGTTAAATGGCATGCCGGATTCTGTCTGCTGCCTGCTAATTAGATTGTAATTACAGCGGAGCTTTGSAAGCCTGTCTGCTCTGATTAGAAACACTTTTGCGGCCGATCCGCATGACCTTTCCTTTAAAACTTCACTACTTCAGATTAACAATGGCTACAAGGGGTAAACGCTCAACAAGTAAACTTGTTCTGATTGAAAGATAATGCAAATGCTCTTCTTTATGGTACCAACACCCCACACATGCACATCCATGCTCTCTGACCAAAAATCACTGTGTTCCCATGCAATCTAAAGATCGGAGATTGCTTCCCMCCCGTATTATAACTGCAAAACCAGATGTGGATTGAATTCATTGCATTAGCCCCCGCCTAACAAGACATAATTCCCAGTTTTAATAATTTACATGCTGGATTTAACACTTATTAAGTTAGACAAGGCTTCCTACTTCCAAATGAAGAAACAAAGGAATATCTGCCAGCATTGCACCACTGGGGACTGAGGAGGTGAGAATCATCTGTTGTAAGGTTTGTCATAATTCCCTTTGACTGGCTGGTCCTACAACCATGAGGCAGGAGCGGATAGCTATGCTCAGGCAGGGGCAAAATCTACAGACACCTTATTCCTTCAGTGTCAATGTAATAGTGTATTCATGTTTCTTAAAGCAATCATGTATAGATTATACTGTACATTTGCAACGTGTAGTCCACTGGTCAGGTTGACACACACACAACACAACACATTACACTGCATTACTTTAAATACTGAGTGTGTGTGTGTGTATGTGTGTGTGTGTGCGTGCGTGCGTGCGTGTGTGTATGCCAGTGTGCCAGTGCCAAATACATTTAAACTCTGTTTTTCACAATTCCTGACATTTAATTCAAGTAAAAATTGAACCTGTTTTAGGTCAGTTAGGAGAGAATTATTTATTTCAGCTTTTATTTCTTTCATCACATTCCCAGTGGGTCAGAAGTTTACATACACTCAATTAGTATTTGGTAGCATTGCCTTTAAATTGTTTAACATGGGTCAAACGTTTCGGGTAGCCCTCCACAAGCTTCCCACAATAAGTTGGGTGAATTTTGGCCCATTCCTTCTGACAGAGCTGGTGTAACTGAGTCAGGTTTGTAGGACTCCTTGCTCACACACGCTTTTCAGTTCTGTCCACAAATTTTCTATAGGTTTGAGGTCAGGGCTTTGTGATGGCCACTCCGATACCTTGACTTTGTTGTCCTTAAGCCATTTTGCCACAACTTTGGAAGTATGCTTGGGGTCATTGTCCATTTGGAAGACCCATTTGCGACCAAGCTTTAACTTCCGGACTGATGTCTAGAGATGTTGCTTCAATATATCCACATAATTTTCCTGCTTCATGATGCCATCTATTTTGTGAAGTGCACCAGTCCATCCTGCAGCAAAGCACCAACACAACATGATGCTGCCACCCCCGTGCTTCGCGTTTGGGATGGTGTTCTTTGGCTTGCAAGCCTCCCCCTTTGTCCTCCAAACATAACGATAGTCATTATGGCCAAAAGGTTATATTTTTGTTTCATCAGACCAGAGGACATTTCTCCAAAAAGTACGATATTTGTTCCCATGTGCAGTTGCAAACCGTAGTCTRGCTTTTTTATGGCGGTATTGGAGCCGTGGCTTCTTCCTTGCTGAGTGGCCTTCCAGGTTATGTCGATATAGGACTCGTTTTACTGGGGATATAGATACTTTTGTACCTGTTTCCTCCAGCATCTTCACAAGGTCCTTTGCTGTTGTTCTGGGATCGATTTGCACTTTTTGCACCAAAGTACATTCATCTCTAGGAGACAGAACGCGTCTCCTTCCTGAGCGGTATGACGCTGTGTGGTCCCAATGTGTTTATAACTTGCGTACTATTGTTTGTACAGATAACGTGGTACCTTCAGGCGTTTGGAAATTGCTCCCAAGGATGAACCAGACTTGTGGAGGTCTACAATTATTTTTCTGAGGTCTTGGCTGAGGTCTTGGCTTTCTTTGATTTCCCCATGATGTCAAGCAAGAGGCACTGATTTGAAGGTATGCCTTGAAATACATCCACAGGTACACCTCTAATTGACTCATAACGGGCATGTTAAATTAGCCTATCAGAAAGCTTCTAAAGGCCATGAATGATTTTCTGGAATTTTCCAAACGGTTTAAAAGCACAGTCAACTTAGTCTATGTAAACTTCTGACCCACTGGAATTGTGATACAGTGAATTATAAGTGAAATAATCTATCTGTAAAACAATTGTTGGAAAAATTATTTGTGTCATGCACAAAGTAGATGTCCTAACCGACTTGCCAAAACTATAGTGTTGTTAACAAGACATTTGTGGAGTGGTTGAAAAACATGTTTTAATTGACTCCAAACCTAAGTGTATGTAAACTTCCGACTTCAACTGTATGTGTGAGTCTGTGAGGGAGCTCCCTGTCAGTGTTCATGAACAGAGGCAGTGTGGCGTCCCTCTCAGACAGAGGACTGAGGAGCAACTCTGGCCCCCACTGCAACCTGGTCTTCCATTATCTCCCATTTCACAGGCCTGCACCCCTAACAGGGCAGCCTGGGAATGGGCCTGGCTCTTTCATCCTCCCCATCATAACTGGCTGCCTGCCCAGGTGTCAGGGCCCAGTCTGACAGGCATTCCAGCAGCAACAGACAACAACTGATTTTGGTTAAGAAAAAAGGGAGGATGAAAAAAAACCTTGAAAAAAAGCTGGAGTCAGGAAATATTAATAAGAACAAGTCTCAGAACAATTATTGCTAAGAATTTCTTTCGGAGCCCTTTTCCCTAAGCTATGCGTAACTTGAAGCCGCAACCCAAAGGCTCTGGGAGAGAGAGATCCCTCCCCTCCCTTGCCACAACTAAACCTGGTTCTGCTCAAACACAACACCCTCGACCTCACATAGATACACTCAGAGTACTGTAAACTGTTTCACACACACACACACACACACACACACACACACACACACACACACACACACACACACACACACACACAACACACACACACACACACACACACACACACACACACACACACACACACACACCCAAACAACAATGAAAACACACCACACACATCACAATCACACACACACACACATCACACACACCTACACACACACACACACACACACACACACACACACACACACACACACACACACAGGGAGTGTAGATTATTGTAAAGCATACAGAAACCTACATATGCCACAGATATTTAATGTAGGAATGGTGGTCCGATGCTGAGTGTTAGATTTATTCTGTAGATCTATCCTTCTTAAAACCTCTCAACAGTACAATGACTAGAGACATGTGGATCTASGTRAAGSCAGGATTCTCTCCTTGACTTTTTAACTGTTAAAGTGATTTAGCAGACCCCATCAGACCAGGACAACCTGTGAAACACATTTATGGAGGAAAAGGATAGACCAAAAGACAGTGGAGCTCTTACCTGGTCTAGCCATTATCATTTTTACATACAATAATAAAATGAGGTGTGATAATTGATCTCTCATGTACTCTGACTTACTTTCTCATGACTTTAACATCAACGCAGAGCTGTGATTTTCAGGGGTTAAAACACTCTCAAGCAGAGGTCTTGAAAAGCTCTCGATGCATAACATTACTTTGAGGTTACAGAAATGACACCTAGGGAAGAACTTTGAAATGATTWATTGGATAAAGGAGAAAAGAGGGTGAAGAGAGGGGAGGAGAGGGCAGGAGAAGGAGAAGGAGAAGAGAAGGACAAACACATTCCCAGCACATATTCTCCTCATTACGATTGAGGGGTGAGCCTATCACTCAATTATTGGCTGCCGTCACAGGCTAATATTTCTGCCTGTCAGGCCTGATTCAGGCTCAGTTTTGGTCAGAGTTCTTCTGATGGACCTCATTTCCTGTTAAGCAGAACCAGAAGGTGCTGTGAAAAAGGCGACACCTGATCCTGTGTCCAGGAGATGGGAAATACTCCAGCAAGACCCAGTGCCTGCCAAGGCACACTCCACACCTTCCACATGGCTCCCAGGCTAGTGGGGGGCTAAGGGCCACTAGTTTGTCCTGCACAGGATGGGGGGTAATAGACTGATATGGGTAAATGTCTATGCAAAAAACAATTTCTCAAGCAACAATTTTGCTAGGACTGTCTGGGAGTGGTCTGAGTGGGGAGGAGAAAACTGAAAACGAGCTTTTTAATGCTAGAGAGGTTTGGAACGCTCTTTGTTATTGGTCTATTAACCAATTTACCGCATGGTGATGTCACCATGGAAAGCTGAAACTCCCACCCATGCAAATCTACGGATTAGAAGGTCCTGTGTAGATTGTATTTTTTCAACGAGCAACTATCAGAAAATAACACTGATTACATTTTTCTTTACACTTTTATAGTGTTAGTTTTATCAGCTGTTGTACAATATGATATAAAACAAAGGATAAACTGAATTTGACTGCACTAAAACAGTGTTTAATAATGGCATGTATTAGGCTGATACATTTACAAATCCTGCATAACTCTATCCATTAACAGTGTCCAGTTAGAGGTCAGGACTGCCAGCACTGACCCTCAGAGCCCCTCCCACAGACCTGTCTGTAGGTCACATGACATTGGTCTGCTATCAGTGATGTGCAGAGTCTGAGCCTCCTGATAAGGTCTTCCTTCCTCTGACATTCTCGTCTATCCCATCAGATTCCCTGGAGGTGGGAACCAGGCCTCACCCAGCTGTCTTCAATTTAAAAAAGGAACCAGTCTTTGCGTTTTAAATGTTTTATCACATTCGCCTTCCCTCGGATCCCCCTCACCCATCATTTCTCCTGACAGATGAGATTGAATTAGTTTGACCTGTCCTCGCGGCTCTGGCGTAATTTGGTTTTGACATTGATAGGGGAGGAAGACATTGTGGCACTGCATGGATGGAGATCCAGGGGAGGTGGGGAGAAAAGGGGGAGAGCTCACTGGGCTAGGATGTGGATGTAGGATGTGGTAGTCCTGTGGTTTTTAGGCCTGGCAGTGAGAAGAATCCTTAGCCTCATGGTGTACCCTGTTATTGTCCCAGACTGGCTGTCAGAGGTAAGCCCTCAACAGCAGAGAAACCTGTTCATGTGTAAAGCAGCCCTGCTTAGCCAGGGCTTTCACTGGTGGAGCCACAAATGCATACAGTATGTCCACAGTCTTTGCTGGTGACATACTATAATTTGTTCCTTTGGTACAGTTCAGACAGTTTACCTACAATTCCAAATGTAACATGTTCCCAAAACCTCAAAAGGTTTGATAGCAGTGACAGTCCTGGCAAAGGATCCAGAACTCTTTGTTCTCAACAAATTATTACACTGCATTACTTTAAATACTGTGTGTGTGTTTGAAGTCTTTATGACTTTGTGTTAATGTGACAGAGGTGAAACACCATGGTCGGATGGGTTGGTTGGCAGCAGGATGCCCTGACCAGCCCAGCGTAGGATTGAAAGCCATGCTGGAATGTTTGGTAGCGTGGTTTCCCTTCCAGCTTCTGCTCCTCATTTTCTGCCTTTGTGGTCTCCAGGGCCGGTGCCAACTTCAAACCAAACAACCATTTAAGAGCCATGTTTCTCATTTAAAACAATGCCCGCGATTACATAGTCATGCTATGTACAACCATGCCTTTTGTAGTCACTTTGGCTTCAGTTGTCCAAACTTCGTACCCTTGATTCACTGCAAATGTTGAAAGCAGATCCTAAAGAGCTTAAGAAACCCCACAGAGACATTAGTGGGACCAGGCCTTAACCCTCTACATGGCATTACCACCCAGCTCGAGCCATCCAGTCATACAGAGCGACAGATATTCTATCCAGCAGAGCTCTAATCTGCCTGTAGGGCCTGAGAGGGAGTGAGCTCTGATACATCAGAGGCCATTTCTGGGATATGTACAGGGCAGACAGGGGTAGAGAGAGAGAGGAGTGGCAGACAGGATCCTGTGGAGCTGTCACTCAGATCTAGGCCTACATACAGACTCCCTCTACTCACTGTGGCCTTCTGACAGGCTATGTGAGGGGCAGTTGGGATGATAATTAAATATTGGGCCCCTACATTTTGTAATGTGGGGCCTGTTCCTCCAGGCCAAGGGAGTATGAGATTGGGAGCTCCCCTTGCCCATGGCCAGTGTTAGACTCAGGCGCTAACCCAATTTCACACTCTTGCGACTTGGGCCTGGGCTGTTACAATGCTACATGTGAGTGTGGGTGCCATCTGGTCCAGGGCTGGGGAGGAAGCGGCCTGGTTTTTCACTCTGATCCGATTAGGGTGTTTTTAATTCATTCGGGATGTACCCTTGCGTGTTAATTGGCTCAGCATGGCCGATGAATCAGGCTCCTTGCTCTAGACAGGATGGCCCCTGCTTCCAACTCTCTCTCTCTCTGGGGCTTCTCGGGAACCCTTTACCCCCTTTCCTAGAACCCCATCGTGCACCGTAGTTAATTCAGCATGCATGTTGTATGAACACACACGTTCACAGCACACTTCTCTTTTATAATATTCAGTTCAATACTCAAATCATATTTCAATGAAAATCCTTTAGAAACTTTCAAGAATTCAGTAAGGCTCTCAAGGACTCCGCCCACCCTCTTCATCCCTCTTTATAGTAAAACAGACAGCAATTCAATCAAATCTTTTCAGACTGGAGCTCACTAAAGGTCACAAGGCAATAATAGCGTACTCCTTTATTAAAGGAAACTTCCAAAGGGGAGCGCATGCCCTCGTGTGTCACACCGTTCCTGACTGGGGCTGGCTAGGAGGGGGCCCCACTATCAAGGTCCTCCCTTGTTATTTCAGTTTGGTTTCTCACAAAAAGCATCTCGTTTCAAAAAGTCCTCCAGCATTACAATCAAACCAATATGATGGAACCGTGTCACGTTTGTGCATGCAAACCTTGCAAAGACAAGAAAAATGCAAAGAACGCATTGGAAATGTGTTACTAATGCAAAAGGCCCTTTACTGTTAATATTGTAGGGTGAATCGTAATGGCCCACTAACCTCTGTGACTCCTGTGCATAAAGTAAGGGAACAGCTTGGAGCCTACTGCATGCCAAAAACTACACAGGATAACACTGAATATGATACCTACTCTAACACTAAATCAAAATGTCAGATTCATAAGTCTGATGTCATGGTGTTAACAATCCCTGTTGAAAGTGTTTTAGTGCTGATTCCAGAGTGAGCAAATAAGAGGCAAATGCTAGGAAATGTATGTTTTTTGTGAGCTATATGTGGTAGCAGGTTCCTGGCCTATGGTTGGCTACAGGAGTTACTAGGTCTACTTGGACCAGAGTGAGTCGTCTCTTGGCCACCAGGTTGCTCATTAGGAATCATAGAACATCCTGTCCCTGCAGCCATTTGAAAGGTCTCTTTCAGAGTCACATATTTAGAGAGTTGGGCCAACTTTTACAATGTTGAATAGTGTTCTAATTCTAGACATTCAGTTACATAGCATTGTTTAAATCATAGAGATCATACCAAATTACTATTGAAATGTAGCATTCTAATTCAAATTCTGTGGTTTAAATATTCCCCATGTAATGTTAATGGAGAGCTAACATGGCTGCCATAGAATGTTGTAGTGTCATGTAAATGCATCCTAATGCAGAAACCACATTGGCCCAACTCTCTAAATACATAGCTCTGGTCTCGTTGTGCCATGTGTGATCTGGCTCTGGTCTCGTTGTGCCATATGTGATCAGGTACAAGCTAATTTGCCTTTCATTCTCACACCCTCATTCCAATAGTCATCAAAACACATGTAAAACAATGACACACACAGACACTCACGCTAGCAAATACTCCATTCAAATGCACACACAAGCACCAATAATTAGAAATCCAAGCTTCTCAATTACTTAATTTTCAAATGAGTGCCCAGTAGTAGTACACAATGCTCTTGAGTTTCAACATCAGTCAAAAGGAATTAAAAAGTACTGCTGTTCATAACATACTTCACTTGGAGTTATAATTTTTCTCAGCCTTAATCAACTTGAATTAGTCACAAACAGCCACTTCTAATTAAGTGAGATCCTGCAATCGTTCCTTAATATGTTTTAATGAATCATGTCCAGAGATCATCCCTACCAGGGATCTAAATATGAATCATCCCTACCAGGGATCTAAATATGAAGGATGATACATCTCAGGGCATGGAAGATTAAGAAGAGGCTAAAGAGATCTGACAAGATCACACTTTTTATGCATTAATTAAAACAATGACGATGCAAATTATGTTTTAAGATCATTATTACCCTTAATAAGATACAAATGTGAAGGATAATGTTTGATAATAATAGATATTATGGAGAATACTGCTAAGCTATGGCTGTGTAAGGTTACTGTATTTCAACTCTACACTGTAAATACAGAAGAAAGCATAAAGGATCAAATGTTCATGGTTGGTACAGAGAGTGCAGCTATAGTAGTATCAACGTATACAAATCATTCATGGCAGGAAAGGCATTCTGATTTGAGCTAAATGTACAAACTGCTATTCAGTGTTCAACATTCTCTCTCTGTATGTGACACTTGACTTTTGCACTATTCATCTGCCGTCTTCATTCATACAATACAACTGAATTCAAACAAAACACACAAGGATGAGGCACACAAGTAATGCATTTTATGCTCATACTTTTTTAATGTATCACAATGAGCAAGAAACATACTTGATGAAATATTTTCAAAGGAGTATATTCAATTACCATCTACAATCAACTTAACTAGGACAACAAGGTTTTTGTGACAAAAGTTTCTTTAAAAGTCTGAAGTTCCATGTGGTTTTATGTATGTTAGTTTCCATGTAATTTGGTACAGTTTGGAAATCTTCATCATATAATTACAGTAACAAAAAAGCTAACAAGACTACAGTATAGAAAAGACATCAAGAACAACATTTTTGGTTTAACTTGCTCTTTTTTGTACATTGCAAGGCTGTTTTTTCTACCCTCAGTGGGCTGCCTGGAGCCACGGAGCCATGCTTGTGAGGCTCGGAGGAGGAATAATTCAAGGAAACAAAAAGAAAAAGAAATGCATTAAAAAAACATTGTGGCACCAGGAGTCACAAAAGGAACAGAGAGAGCTCCAAGTAACAGTTCATCTTTGAAGTTGGAGCAAATGGTTTTGTTTGGTTGTTTGTTAGTTTGGTTGTTAATTTTGGTTGATTCGCTTTTTTTGTGTGTAACTGCCTCTTTAGGAATGGCAGCCTAGAAAACCCTTCCCCTTTCTCTCTGGCTCATTTCTCTTTTTGGTTGGTGTGATGAACAGAGAGAGGGGCGAGCCGCCATCTGACTGGAGAGCTTATACTTGTCCATCAGCGAGACAAGCTGGAGGAAATGAAACAGGTAGCAACAACATGAACCGGGAGAAATGAAGCGAGCATCTCTGTCCATCCCGTCCAGAAGTGCGGAAACATGTCCGTAAAAGAGCAGAAGCAGAGGCAGAGCTGGAGAAGAGAGAGAGACAGACAGAGCAACAAGGAAGCAGCTGGAGCCACTATAGTTCAGCTTCTTTATCTAATGTCTTTCCTCTCTGTGTCACACATGTCCACTGGTTCCAGAGTCCATTCCCATCTCAGAGATGTAAGCAAATATGGTTGTGATATTAAAGCCGCCTTGAGCCTGCCTTTGGCTCCCATGCCCAGTTTTGGTGTGCCCACAGCCTCTCCTGTCCTCTCAGCAAGATCTCCAAAGTTTCCCAGAGTTCATTTCTTCTTTTCATTCCTTCTTTATCATTTCAAACAAAAAAGTTGATGTCTTGTTTTAAATATATCTATATCTGTATACATGTTCATTTTCACAGTGGGCAAAAGATGACCTCTACAGCAAAACCTTGTCTTTTTCTTTCTTTGTAATTGTCCATGAAAATCAAGTATCCCAATGTGAGTCAAAGGATCTCAGTTATCTATTGTTTTGTGCCACAATAAAATATACACTTATCTGGGGCACAAATTGTAATTTTAAATTTTGTTTTTAACTGCATAAAGCTTTGGCCACATTCATATATTCAATCAAAATAAAAACTGCTCAGTGCTTCGGTATCGTCGTTCTCCTCTTTTTGATTTTTGTTAACTTTAAAATTCAAATTTCTAAAACTTCACCACTTTATTCATAATCCAGCTTTCGGTTCAGTACGTTTTGGTGCGTAAATAAAAGTACAGTATAAAATAAAATGTATAAAAACTCAAAACTGATGCTGGCTCTTATGAAACACACTCACTCACTCACACGCACACATACAAACTCACACACACAGTCCATGCTGGCTGAATCTGTTGTGAAGAAGACCAGGACCGTCTTCCACAAAAGAGCCCAAAACAAAGATTACACTTCAGAAATAAGAGATCAAACAGTGTCAAAAAAGACAAAMMAAWWWWARRAMMWTWWTWMMMCMWWAARKKGSCMRGKYMWWRRAWWAARKWKWTTTTTTAATTCAGCAATTGAAATTAAAGCTAGTGTTAATTTATATGAGGAAAAGTAATATACAGAAACTAAAATAACATAAAATAGTTATAAGAAAATAATAGTACATGTCTGACATCTGAAAACCAAAATAAAGCAAACGCATTCAAGAATAAACTGTACAACATTAGAATTCTCAAAAATAATCATATGAACAATATTCTAGAGAACAGGACTAGAGGAGTGGCAAGCTTGCAGACCAAATCAACCGAATTTCAACAGCATGCGTAAGGAAGTATTAACACCAAATCACATTGCTCTGCAAGACGTAACACTTTTAACACACTTCCTAGATTGCAGCTTGTATCAATTGGGGCAAATACACTTGCTATACACTAGTGGCCGAAAACCAGTTATTCACAAATTTAAATATGCCTTGGTTTTGGTGTAAAGGAATTAAATAAACGTTTTTCATCTATGAGAGAGTGGGGATAATTAAGCACATCCATTTCCACTGCAATAAGATGGAGCGAGTGACCTCTTTGGACATGAAGGCATGACATACCTCTTAACTACAGTATCTGAACACAAGGGACATCTTCAAAAAAACTCCTGCTTTTTCCAGAATTAAAACGCTTTGGAATGAAGACGTCCCTTAGAAACCTGTAATCAACATCGTGCGTGAAAATGGTTTAATGCCCTGCAGACACCTGGGCCAAGTCACAACTGGATGTGCCAGAAAGTTGGGCCGGCACTCCAGACTTATCAAAACAGCCATTATTTCCTTCTGAGACTTGCAAGTTGAGAGGCATGATGATGTAACCTAGGAGACACGTCAGTACCAGATGTATCATATACATGTATTGGTAACCACTATTACTTGCTGATCAAGTGAGTAACAAACTTAACTGGAAGGAGGGGTTCTTATCAACTTTCCATGCCAGACACAAAATGACAGATCTAGGTAATTTTGTTTAGCAAACAGAATGCTAACTTTACACAACAGCTTACAGTCACATTAGAAATGAGAAAAAAATACAATAATAATTCAAATGATTAAAATTAAATCAGTCCTTGCTTAAGAAAAAAAAGGAGAAAACTTTGATGTGATATTTGGAATGCACTGTTCTTTACTAATGTTATATATCATTGGCTTTAAACATTGGTTTGTTCAAAAAGAAAATCGTCAAAAATGTCCTTTGGAACATATATTCACAGTCTTCAAAGTTCCGTTTTTGCAAGATGAAGAAAAAAAAGATGTCGCAGAGGCAGGAAAATGGTTTATTGTTGTTTTAGTTAAAGCTTAGCCAAAAAGCAAAATGAGCATGCATCTAGCTAGGTATTCTTTTTTCAAAATTCTACATTAGCAGCAAAACATATGTCCTTGAAGACCAGACCTTATACATTTTCTTTAAAAAAAAGAAATTTTTGTGAGTGACAGAAAAGTTAAAACAAAGATTTATAACCTCTATCTTACAAACTGCAATGGCTCTGTAACGGTGCTACTCCACAATGCAAGGACAAGGGCCCTTTTTTGGTTTTTGGTATTCTTGGTATTTTACGTAAAAAAGCCACCTGTCTGCTTGCAAAGAAGCAAAAACGGCAACTCTGATGCGTACTCCTTTATTTTAAAACTTTGTTTTCTTTCCTCTAAAAACAGCAACAAATTCTCAAGTATAAAGAAGCCTCTTTTCTCATCTTTATGCACCAATGGTGAAAGTGTTTAGTCTTTGGATTTTCTTTTTGTTTTAAAGCGTGATAATTATTATTATTATTATTTTTTCATTTTCTTCATCTATGACAACAACAACGTAAAGTCTAAATGAAAATAAAGCCGAAAAAAGACTGTAGCCACACTACATGAAGAACAAAAGGCTTGATTTGTAGTGCCGAAGAGGAGTAACTATCTCCATATCTACAAATGCAGTGGAGGAGAAAAACAAAGTGAGGTGAGAGAGGAACAAGTAAAGTGAGAATTATGAGTCAGACAATGTTAAGTGCACAAAGGTAACAGAAATAAAAGTAAATATTGTTTAACATTTCACCCCAGGTCTTTTTTTCTTTTTTGGTTAGTACCATACCAACCAAAACAGAGAGAAAAAACATTTTGAAAGAGAGAACCCTGCCTAGTGGGAGAGTGGCAGTTGGGTGAACGTTAGCCAAGAAGCCGAGAATAAGACAGAAATAAAGTTCAGATAAGTTACTGCTCCATAATCTAGTCTATCGGAATGACCAAGACAACATCAAATGAAGCGCCTTAAAGTTGGACGATACAAAAGCTAAATGTACACAAAGTTTTTTTTCAATCTACCATACTGTTTAAATTCATTTCCAATGCAACAATCTACTTAACACCAAAAATGTTCATATCTATCATAAATACAGAAAGTTTTTTTTATCAAAAAAATCTTTTTTATCCCCCATCAACATGTCTGCAATGCTCTCCGTGTCTGGGTAAAATGGGATTGCTAAATTTCCCCCTTTAAGAGTATTTCAAATGTTTAAAATCAGCAGATCAGCTACCCTTTTAAATGCCCAGAAAGCTATGCCTTTATGATATTTTCACTCATTTTAAAACTTTCTGTCGTTAAAATCAATTTCTGGAGAAAAAAACACAAATGTTTCTCCTGTTCGGAACAAAAGGTGTAAAACAATGAATTTCTGTAACAGAAAAACGTCTGTGAGCTGTTGACCTGAGAATAAAATAGACATTACATTATTCTTTTTACTTTTGCAAGCCATTGGTATTTGAACGCTTTGACAGCAGAAAACTGTTAGACTATTCTCCCATACAGTACATACTGGCTTTTTGTGACTGTGCTATTAAGTGGAAATAATTACACAAACAAGGGACAGCTTGTTGACTTTGTCAAAAGGGTTCTTGGGCCATTTAACAACTTTGAGGCAGTCCATTGCTATACAGCATTCCTCTATCATTACCCAAAACTTAACTGTAGTGATCTTTTCTATTCGTATACATATATATGTATATATTTCAGTTGAAAGAAATGAAAACCAGCATGTTGATATGGGAAAACAATCCAGTAACATTTAAATTTTTGGTTACAAGCTTTGGAATTGCAGTTAGTCTTTACACATCTTTTTCTGAAATTGTTTTGTATACTTTTAAACGTATTTTAACATCGCTGCTTTTTTGTTTGTTTTTTCCCATTTGTGTTTTTTTTTGTCTTTTGCGTTTTTAAAATATTGTCCATCACCGAAAGCTCTTTTACAATCTGATGGAGTCCGTTCCTACACTAGCAAGATTACTACTACAACTACTACTGTCTTTGAGACAGCCGGGCTGTTGCGGCACCTCCGCCGTCCTGCCCAGCCTGTCTGCTGACTTCTGACTGCTGTCAGAGTCAGACTCGTCGGTAAAGACGTCTGTTGGTATCGAGGTCTGAACTCCTGAGGTGCTCAATGAACTTGAGGTAACCGTTGAATGTGAGGATACTGGAGGAAAAGAAGAAGAAGAAGAAGAAGGAGTGGCATTGGGCTTCCCAGCTAAAGCTCTGGAGAAAGGGGCCTGGGGCCAGGGTTTGCCGGCAGCTGTGGTGTTGAGTGGGGTGGCAGAGGAGGAGCACAAGGATGAAGAGACAGAGGAGGATGGCATGGGGTGGCTTGATGTCGTTGGCGGGGAGGGGGGGGGTGCTGGATGAGATGAGTGGCAGACTGCGAGGTAGATGCGGTGTTAGGATCGGGAAGCCAGGCTGCAAGAGTGAGGTAATAACTAGTAGCGGTGCCTTTGATTTCTGGCTGATCGGCTT
>NW_019945029.1:0-983 GCF_002910315.2 Salvelinus sp. IW2-2015
TGGACATGGAATTTTTCAAATAGAACATATGGGACACAATACTATGGCTACCATTACTTATTATGGCACATGTTATAAATAATTCGAATCCACAGATATCACACAATATTTTGAAATATTTAGGAGCATGCTGAAATTTGATCCTCTCAATCGTGGGATTCAAATATCAACAGAATTTTAGGGGACATTTCCACCACATTTCTGCATGAAGTTTAGAGGACAGATACATAAGGCATTTGTGGGTCATTTTATTGTGTTCTCCAGGCTTCAGGGAAACCCCATATACTTTGTGTTTTCATGTTGTTGGAGACTATTTGACTTAAGCCCATTTAAATCCATTTATAAATGTATACAGTGCATTTGGAAAGTATTCAGACCCCTTGACTTTTTCCACATTTTGTTACCATACTTATTCTAAAATGGATGAAATTGTTTTTTTTTCTCATCAATCTTCACAAAATACCCCATAATGACAAAGCAAAAACAGGTTTTTAGAAATTTTTGCATGTTTATCAAAACATTTCAACTGAAATACCACATTTACATAAGTTTTCAGACCCTTTTACTCAGTAATTTGTTGAAGCACCTTTGGCAGCGATTACAGCCTCCAGTCTTCTTGGGTATGACGCTACAAGCTTAGCACACCTGTATTTGGGGAGTTTCTCCCATTCTTCTCTGCAGATCCTCTCAAGCTCTGTCAGGTGGGATGGGGAGCATTGCTGCATAGCTATTTTCAGGTCTCTCCAGAGATGTTTGATCGGGTTCAAGTCCGGGCTCTGGCTGGGCCACTCAAGGACAATCAGACACTTGTCCAGACTCCTGCGTTGTCTTGGCTGTGTGCTTAGGGTCGTTGTCCTGTTGGAAGGTGAACCTTCACCCCAGTTTGAGGTCCTGAGTGCTCTGGTGCAGGTTTTAATCAAGGATCTCTCTGTACTTTGCTCCGTTTATCTTTCTCTCGATCCTGACTAGTCTCCCAGTCCCTG
>NW_019945029.1:1308-3331 GCF_002910315.2 Salvelinus sp. IW2-2015
ATCGGGTTCTTGGTCACCTCCCTGACCAGACCTTCTCACCCGATTGCTCAGTTTGTCGATTCCAAACTTCCTCCATTTAAGAATGGTGGAGGCCACTGTGTTCTTGGGGACCTTCAATGCTGCAGACATTTTTTGGTGCCTCGACACAATCCTGTTCGGGCACTACAGACAATTCCTTTGACCTCATGGCTTGGCTTTTGCTCTGACATGCTCTGTCAACTGTGGGCCCTTTATAGACAGGTGTGTGCCTTTCCAAATCATGCCCAATTAATTGAATTGACCACAGGTGAACTCCAATCAAGTTGTAGAAACATCTCAAGGATGATCAATGGAAACAGGATGCACCTGAGCTCAATTTCGAGTCTCATAGCAAAGGGTCTGAATTCTTATGTAAATAAGGTAATATTTATAATTATTTTGCAAAAATTATGTATGTATGTTTTATTTATTTTTTATTTCTCCGTAATTTTACCGGTTAAGTTGACTGAGAACACATTCTCTTTTACAGCAACGACCTGGGGAATAGATTCAGGGGAGAGGAGGGGGATGAATTGTAAACTGGGGATTATTAGGTGACCATGATGGTTTGAGGGCCAGATTGGGAATTTAGCCAGGACACCAGGGTTAACATCCCTACTCTTACAATAAGTGCCATGGGATCTTTAATGCCCTCAGAGAGTCAGGACACCCGTTTAATGTCCCATCCGAAAGACGGCACCCTACACAGGGCAGTGTCCCCAATCTCTGCCCTGGGGTATTTTTTAGACCAGAGGAAAGAGTGCCTCCTACTGGCCCTCCAATACCACTTCCAGCAGCATCTGGTCTCCCATCCAGGGACTGACCAGGACCTGCTTAGCTTCAGAAGCAAGCCAGCAGTGGTATGCAGGGTTGTATGCTGCTGGCTTGTATATTGTAGTTGGGAAAAGAGGGGCTGTCTCTGAGTGTAACAATGAAGGGTTGACTAGGAGCCATGTGTCTGGGATGACAGAGCTGAGAGAACTGTATTGTTGGTTAAGGGCTTGTAAGTAAGCATTTCACAGTGATCTGATTTGATTTCGATCATAATTACTGTTCTATAGCTGTCTTATATCTTTACATACTCTTAGTATGAATACGTGGTTTTATATATTCTTAGAGAATATAACCTGTGTTAGGTTTCAGCTCTTTGTGTATGAGAAGCGTAATTATGTAAATCAAAATCAAATCAAATCATCCGTGCTTCTACACCTGCATTGCTTGCTGTTTGGGGTTTTAGGCTGGGTTTCTGTACAGCACTTCGAGATATTAGCTGATGTACGAAGGGCTATATAAAATAAACTTGATTAATTATGTAGTGGACTGCAGTAGACTGTAGGACTGTGTACTCCCAATAACTCAAGGCCTCTATTGACTGATAACAAGTCCTGTGAAAGGCACAGTGGAGCACGAAGGTTCTGGACTCAGGCTGGGCCACGATAACATCAACCTAAGGAACAGACTCAGTTCCTGCCCAGCAACAGAGACTGAAGGAGGGCCTAGGTATAAATACATGTGCCTGTGTGACCTGTATGTTTGTGCGATGCAGCAACAACACCCAGTGTGGTAAATACATCTAATTTGAGCTTTTCTCTGTGTCCACCTGGATTATTGGACCGGATATTAGATTTTAACTGTTGGAGTTGTCGGCAGGATTCACCACAATCTGCAATCAAACTAAAGACCACAAATCAGTGGAACAGGAGCCAGGGACAAATCAAGTTAGGCAAAATTCCTACACCTGTTTCCACTCATTCTGACATCTTGGGGAGACAGGGGTCATAGGCTGAATGTATAGGTATGGGAAACGGACCTAGAAAGCCTGGATTTATTCACTGTTTTGCACCGGCCAGAAGATGCTGTGTTGTTATAACGGGTCATTTGTGAGAATCCAGTCCTAGTCGACTGTAGCAATCGGCAGTTAGGTGGGTAGTAGACAGTCCCACAGGTGGGTAGAGACAGTCTCACAGGTGGGTAGAGACAGTCTCACAGGTGGGTAGAGACAGTC
>NW_019945029.1:7163-13949 GCF_002910315.2 Salvelinus sp. IW2-2015
CAGAGTGACCATCGGGTTCTTGGTCACCTCCTGACCAAGGACCTTCACGCCGTTGCTCAGTTTGTCGATTCCAAACTTCCTCCATTTAAGAATGGTGGAGGCCACTGTGTTTTGGGACTTCAATGCTGCAGACATTTTTTGGTGCCTCGACACAATCCTGTCTCGGGGCACTACAGACAGTTCCTTTGACCTCATGGCTTGGTTTTTCTGCTCTGACATGCACTGTCAACTGTGGGACCTTATATAGACTGGTGTGTGCCTTTCCAAATCATGCCCAATTAATTGAATTGACACAGGTGGACTCCAATCAAGTTGTAGAAACATTTCAAGGATGATCAATGGAAACAGGAAGCACCTGAGCTCAATTTCGAGTCTCATAGCAAAGGTCTGAATACATATGTAAATAAGGTAATATTTATAATTATTTTGCTAAAATGATGTATGTTTTATTTATTTTTTATTTCTCCGTAATTTTACAGTAAGTTGACTGAGAACACATTCTCATTTACAGCAACGACCTGGGGAATAGTTACAGGGGAGAGGAGGGGGATGAATGAGCCAATTGTAAACTGGGGATTATTAGGTGACCATGATGGTTTGAGGGCAGATTGGGAATTTAGCCAGGACACTGGGGTTACACCCCTACTCTTACAATAAGTGCCATGGGATCTTTAAGCCCTCAGAGAGTCAGGACACCGTTTAATGTCCCATCCGAAAGACAGCACCCTACACAGGGAAGTGTCCCTATTTTTTAAACCAGAGGAAAGAGTGCCTCCTACTGGCCTCCAACACCACTTCCAGCAGCATCTGGTCTCCCATCCAGGGACTGACCAGGACAACCCTGCTTGGTGGGTAGTAGACAGTCCCTCAGGTGGGTAGTAGACAGTCGCATTGTATATTGACTCTGTATGTGTACAGACGTGTAAACTGATCTGTCTGTTGCGATAAGTAAGGCGGTTGGTTTGTGCCCTATTGGGTCGGGTAAAAGAGACCGACTGTGTAGCAAAAAAATAACATTGGTTGTCAATATTGGTAACGTGAGTTGTGCAGAACATTACAGTGCCTCAAGTGATGTATAACAGTGGATTTCCGTGGATTATAGTGGCTGATTTGGTAAATCTATTAGCATCCAGTCCCTTTAGACACCGAATGTTACAATGTGATAGATAGGCAGAATCGCTTTGGCCTGGTGGATGAGAAGGGTTCATAAAGCATCGGATGAGGAGTTTCGAGCAATGGTTCGGGTTCCATTGTAAAGGCGTAAAATAATCACTGAAAAGGGTGTAAATTTGAGGAATCTGTTTTGGTGCAGTACTTGGATGATTTGTCGTTAGCCRCAAAAGACCATGATACTTACATACGCGGCCTCACCGCACTGGTTAACTATTTGGCAAAGCAGGACCAGGAAGCATCGTATGAAAATCCCAATTGGCAAACAGGAGGTAACGTATTAGGGGGTCTTGATTTCAAAAGGCATGACAAACATTACTAGCACCCACATCAACACCATTCGTTCTCTGGCCAAACACTCCTCGCACGCTCTGACAAACCCTGGGGGGGGGGTTTTAATTTAGTGAGAATCCTTAAATTTGTCTTATTCTGAAATAGCTGAACCTCTTGCAGAATTGATGAAAAGGGAGAAGGGGTCCCCACGAGAGAATAGAGTGGAGTCAAGATTGTGAGGAAGCGTTTGAAGAGTGAAGGAAACCATTGTGTCAAGCGCCTGAACTGGAGTTTCCCTTTTAAAGTGTTTGTGCATGAACAAGAACGGCACTGTGGTGTTGTGGTTACACAGAACCATGAAGAGAGAGAGAGAGAGATGAGAGAGGAGAGGCTGCCGTGTCATCCACTGTTCATTCACGTGTTCCTTCAGTTAATCATTCATTAATGTGGTGCATTTCTTCATCTATTTGTTGATTCATTCCTGTTCTTCAGCTGTACCTCATGTTCTCCCCCATACGTGGGGAATGCTGCCTCCTGGTGCTACAACAGGAGAAGTGTTGAATGATAAAAGCAGAGGCTTGGAACTGACATGAATACTGCACAATGATGTATAATGACCCTACATGACTGACAGGMGGCGCTGTTTTGATGCCATGACCCTACATGACTGACAGGGGGCGCTGTTTTGATGCCATGACCCTACATGACTGTCTTAAGGCTTCCTGTCTTAAGAAGAAGATTCCAGGAGTGGAGGGAGCAGCGTTAGTAGGGCTCTTTCTTTTCTTAGTAGTAGGATTAGGTAGGAGGGTTTAGTTTCTTAATGTTTGTTTCTTTATTCATTTAGTCTGTAACCTGTGATTGACTACACACTCCAGTACAGTAGGTGGCGGCATACACCTCTAATGTTTGTTTGCGGACCGCCATAATACCATAGAAGAAGACCAGGAGAGGTTTTGCTATAGAAGAATACATAGAACGGGCTTGGAAGCTSTAACCTTGGCAACTGGCTGGTAACTTGTGAGTCATGGCTACACTCTCAATGGCTGCCTGGTATTGTGATGCATTCATTTCCATGGTATTTTGGAATGCCATTGCCATGGTAATGTAGAATGTTCATTCCATGATGTGGCTCATGGAATGTGTAAGGGATTATCAACGAGGGGCCATGTGTTCTATGGAAAACAATCAACGACGTGGAAGGTGTGTTCTACCCACCTTCCACAGCAGGGTACACTTCCTGCCTTTACTTCCTGGCATGGGTACACTGAAAATGGCTGCCAATCCACCCATTATGCCATCATTGACTTGGATGGAGACGTCCTTTTTATTCATTCTTATTTCTATGGGTTTTGCAAGGGTGCGTGAATACCATGCTTTAATGTTAGGACTGCTGGTGGATCGAGAGCCATGTTAAATGAACTGGTTCAAACTGGCAGTGAATAGTGAGGATGTGGCAATGGACGATATGGAGTGAAGGTTGGCCCATTGAGTGAGTGGAAGACTGGCAATGAAAAATAGAGCAAAAATATTGTTGGTGTCTGATTTGTTAATAATGATGTATACTTGGGGAGATCCATTTGAGTTCACATAGATGATAAAGGAGGCATTAGGAAAAGTAGAATCAGTCAGTTACCAGTAGGGCTTTGGTTCTGATTTCATGATGATAAAGGAGGCATTAGGAAAAGTAGAATCAGTCAGTTACCAGTAGGGCTTTGGTTCTCGGGAGAGCAGAAGGAGAAAGCTTAAGTTAGCAACATCTGAAGTAGAGAGCTTTGATTTTCGGGGCAGGGCACCAATTAAAGGTATGAAATCAGGAGTATTGCTGGACATCGAGGCTTCCTGTCTTAAGAAGAAGATTCCANATGGAGACGTCCTTTTTATTCATTCTTATTTCTATGGGTTTTGCAAGGGTGCGTGAATACCATGCTTTAATGTTAGGACTGCTGGTGGATCGAGAGCCATGTTAAATGAACTGGTTCAAACTGGCAGTGAATAGTGAGGATGTGGCAATGGACGATATGGAGTGAAGGTTGGCCCATTGAGTGAGTGGAAGACTGGCAATGAAAAATAGAGCAAAAATATTGTTGGTGTCTGATTTGTTAATAATGATGTATACTTGGGGAGATCCATTTGAGTTCACATAGATGATAAAGGAGGCATTAGGAAAAGTAGAATCAGTCAGTTACCAGTAGGGCTTTGGTTCTGATTTCATGATGATAAAGGAGGCATTAGGAAAAGTAGAATCAGTCAGTTACCAGTAGGGCTTTGGTTCTCGGGAGAGCAGAAGGAGAAAGCTTAAGTTAGCAACATCTGAAGTAGAGAGCTTTGATTTTCGGGGCAGGGCACCAATTAAAGGTATGAAATCAGGAGTATTGCTGGACATCGAGGCTTCCTGTCTTAAGAAGAAGATTCCATTAGTGGAGGGAGCATGTTGCCTGAAAAGGAGGAAGACAGTCTGTTTTACTCATGTTTGAGGAAGAGTCTGCCGAAATTGCCGAAAGTGCCGAAATTGCAAAAAGTATGGCCATGTCTCAAGTGTGTGTCAATGGAATCAACATGTAGTTGAAGAATCTGATCATGTACYGTGTAGCAATTGTGGTGTAAATCCCATTGCCGTATTTCTAGAGAGCCCCATCAGGATAAAGGAGTTTGAAGTTGCAAGGATCCGAGATGTACAATAGGTCTCCTACAAAATAGTTGAAGGAGCAAGCTGAGGAATCTATGGCAGTGGATGACCTGCATCCGGTTCAGAATATTGTCCAACCCCCATCCATCCCCGTCCAACCTTAATACCCTACACATCAATCTTTCCCTCTCTTTCACGTTCCGGTACTGACAACAATKCTTTTACATGCTTGCCAACCAGATGTAATGATGAGTTCAATGTACAATGTCCTAGGCGCGGCGGAGCAAACACCATCTCTTCTTCCTAATCTGACCTTTGAATCTCAATACACCGACCTTTCTTAAATGCCAGCTTGGGCTTGCTATCCCACCTCTTCTGCCACACATCTATCATAATGGCTTTTATCTTACATTTGGCCTCACCTACCGCTCCCGGTCTGACAGAACTAACTGTGTGTCAGAGTTCCCCAACTGGCGGCCCGCGGGGGGTTTATTCTTGTTCTATTGTTTGTAAATCGTTGTATTTTTCAGTGTATCAGTGTTTTGTTACTTGTCATGTTTTGTGTTTTTTTTTGTAGACACCAGGAAGAGTAGCTGCTGCTTTTGCAAAATCTCCTGGGGATCCAAATAAACAAGTACATGTCAATGTTTGGCTTGTTGCGATATTCAGAAAATCCATTATGGGGGAAGTTACGTACAGTGGTAAAAATATTCCCTTTATGCAAATGTGTGCGTAATTAAATAAATAAATAAATAGTTAATAAACTAGTTATGTAATTATAAGACCGTGTTACAGTTGGTCAAGTGTTTAGCTTAAACTGTTAAGGAGCATTTTGAAAACCAACCACTTTAGAATGCCATTGACAGCCATGTTGTTTTATGCCATTTCATATAGTTATACATTAATAATATTTGGTGGCAGGATATGTGCTATTATCAGACCTTCTGGGGGAAAAAAACAGACAGACAGCCAAGACAGCCTTCACTTTCTCAGGATCCNCATTTGGCCTCACCTACCGCTCCCGGTCTGACAGAACTAACTGTGTGTCAGAGTTCCCCAACTGGCGGCCCGCGGGGGGTTTATTCTTGTTCTATTGTTTGTAAATCGTTGTATTTTTCAGTGTATCAGTGTTTTGTTACTTGTCATGTTTTGTGTTTTTTTTGTAGACACCAGGAAGAGTAGCTGCTGCTTTTGCAAAATCTCCTGGGGATCCAAATAAACAAGTACATGTCAATGTTTGGCTTGTTGCGATATTCAGAAAATCCATTATGGGGGAAGTTACGTACAGTGGTAAAAATATTCCCTTTATGCAAATGTGTGCGTAATGAAATAAATAAATAAATAGTTAATAAACTAGTTATGTAATTATAAGACCGTGTTACAGTTGGTCAAGTGTTTAGCTTAAACTGTTAAGGAGCATTTTGAAAACCAACCACTTTAGAATGCCATTGACAGCCATGTTGTTTTATGCCATTTCATATAGTTATACATTAATAATATTTGGTGGCAGGATATGTGCTATTATCAGACCTTCTGGGGGYAAAAAACAGACAGACAGCCAAGACAGCCTTCACTTTCTCAGGATCCACCTTCAATCCGGTGGAGGACAAGATGTGCCCAAGAAAGCGGACCTCTGGCACTTTGAGCTGACGATTTTGTACGCTTAGTCTTAGCTTGACCTGTCTGCATCTGACCACCAGGGCAGCTTGGCGTCATGGTCACGTTCTGCCTCCTCATCACTGTCCCCACAGCCCACTACGAGGATGTCATCTGCTATAGGTTCCACACCACTGAGTCCCATCAACAGCTCGTGTTGTTTCCGCTGATACACCTCTGGAGCCACGGAGACACCAAACGGGAGCTTCAACCACCTCTTCCTGCCCCAGGGTGTCCAAAAGGTGGTCATGTAGCTGCTGGGCTCGTCGAGCTTGCACTGCAGGAGGCATCTCTGGCGTCCACGAGGGTGAAGACTCTGGCCTTCGGGAGCTTGTAAAGAACATCCTCCAACTTGGGCAAAATGTAATGTGAATGTCGCAGAGCCTGGTTGAGGTGTTTAGGATCAATGCATATCCGTAGCTTGTCTGGTTTCTTGACGATAACCATATTACTTATCCAGTCTGTAGGCTCGGTGACGGATGTGATGTGGCCACCTGCTTCGTATTTGTCAAGCTGAGCCGTCGCAGCTGCTTCCATGGCCACTGGTACATTGCGGGGTGCACACTGGACAGGCTGGATTGCTGCATCCAACTCAAAGTGGACTTCGCCGGGAACTGACTGGACCGGTGCGTTGAAGACATCATGATATTTGCTCAGCAGGAGTAGGAGGAGTATCTCCTTGCTCAGTGGCCAAGCCTGGACTTTGTCTATTTAAGGTCTGCTGGGATGGTGAAGCACGTGGACCCAGACAGTAATGGCTGTTGACTAGCCTCAACTATTTCAAACTCAAGGGTGTGTTCCTGGCCATGCACAACACAATCTGTCACAAACAGGCCTAACAAGGTCAATAGTCTGGCCTGAATACAGTTTAATTTTGGTGCTACTCTGTGTGAGTTTGTCTCTGGCCCCTGAATCTAGTTGGCATTGCTGTGGTTATTAAATTGTAGAGTGACAAACCACCTTTTTCCTTTGGCCCTCACTGCCCCTATGCACTCGCTAGCATAGACATCCTTCTGTGTGTGGTTGTTCCCTTCATCTGTGTTTGTTTCAATGGAGTGCAC
>NW_019945029.1:14341-23424 GCF_002910315.2 Salvelinus sp. IW2-2015
TTGTTTGTTGAGAGAGATTGCACGCATGTCTCCCTGCCAAGACCCAGCGCCAGGTCACGCTCTGCGCACAGCATGTCTCCAAAACTTGCCAAGACCAGCGTCAGGTCACGCTTCTGCTGCACAGCATAGTCTTCCACTGCAGACCAGCGTCAGCGTTCACGTTCGCTGCCAGGCATGTCTCACTGCTGAGGACCAGCGTCAGGTCACACTCGTCTTCAGCAAAACGTCTGCGCGTCCCCTCATCAGCTGCTACAAGCGCTATCTTATCTATGATCAGTTCATCTCTTAAAGCACCATATTCAACAGTAGCTGCCTTTCCCTTAGCCTTGGTGGCGAAAGCTGTCAATGGACCCTGTCCTTCTGTTTGCAACAGCCGAAACATAACGCTCGTAGATTCGTTCTTTGCTGGCTTAATGTAAGTTCAAGAGCATCAAGAATAGCTGTTGCCTTACTTGCTGAGCTGCTGTATAGGTTCAGGTTTGTGTTGGTATTTGGCTCCCATTATAAGACCTCAAAGTGAGCAGCCACTACATCATCATCCTTTTCCAGAAGTTTCGTGGCTAGCGTATAGTCCTCCCATTCACCCTAAACGTATTCCAGTTCGTGCTCCAATCTCGCTGAGCTTCATAACGGCAGCAGGAGGGAATGTTCTAACAACACTGAGCTAACTGCTAACCTAGCAAACTTTACTGTACTAAGGTGAATTCCAGCTAAATTTTACTCATGGGAGCTCATATTTTTGTAAAACCAGAACAGGTTTGCTCTAATTTGCGGAAATCTGGATAGTTATCCCAACTTCTGACACCACTGTTTGGATGTTAAATGACGCAGACAGAGTCATGGAGGGCAGTAACCAGTCTTGTTCAGCGCCACATTGCAACGCATCCGGGTAAATCAAGCACACCCGTAAAAAAACCACTGGTGCTTGCAATAATTAACATTTACCAAAAGATGCGCACAACGTGTATCTATACACCCATAACAGAGTCTGCTTTTTACAGGAGCCAGTGGGTAGAGCTGAGGAGATTGTCAGCTGATCTGGCAACTTGGGCAGGCTTGGCCTGTAGGTCTATAAAGGCGTTTCCAACATCAGCCAACACTGTCTCTTCCCTGACTGGTCGCAGGCGCTTTTGGTTGCTTGGTCTGTTCTTCACCAACAACACTGTCTCTCTTTCCCGGCTGGCTTCTTCCCACCTTTTGGTCTGCTGGTCGTTTCTACCAATACAACACTGTTCTCCACTCATCTAACACAGCTGCATTACACTACTGATCGTATAGACTTCCACCAGGGGACGCAGTCTCCCCCTTCGTGGCTGACCTGCTGTACGCCAACATCAGGTAGTACGTGGGAGATGAAGTTGGCTGCTATAGAACCACTGAGACAGTCAGAGACAGAGAGATGTATATAGTCAGGTCGTACTGGGAGACGGAGTTGGCTGCTATAGAACCCTGACACCTGAACCATGACCCCACAGAGGACGAGGGAGGTGTGCCGATAATAATGAAGTCCGTAACTCACGCCACGCCCAGGTCAACCAGATAGAGGAAGAGACTGTTGATGAGACCATTCAGACAGTTGACCACGTCTCCTGTTATCACCTGGGGCCAGCTACCCTGTAAGGTTATGACGGAGAAGTCCGTCACTGGCCGCGGACAGCATTTGGTACACTAACACACACACACATTCATCACTCCTCCCTGCTCCGTTATCAGCTACGTTAACATTGTGGGTCGACACACAAGTTAGAGTCTCTAGTTTAGTACATACATTTCACATTTACCTCATGTCAGTAACAGGTTATGGTATAAGGAATATACAGACAACTGTTCATGTTTAATTTAAGCAACATTTATTATACTTATCAATGTTATGGATGTTATGTTTGTTTGGTTCTGTTCCTCTCTCGTCTCTGTAGCTTCTGGGTATGCTGGGATAAGGTCCCGAGCTAATGCAAATAGGCTGACTTTGTAGTGCCTGTCCCGAATGGCTCATTAATGTAAATGGGCATATTGAAAGACTCCATGTCAATAGTGATATGATTTTGTAAATGTTATATTGGTATATTGTGTCATGAAAAACATGTTGCAATGTATATACTTTAGTATGTTTAGCTGAATGGAAAATGTAGGCTTTGAATAGGTACTTGCTTAATTAATTAGTGCTGATTATGATCTGATGGGAGGGGCTTCCCCTAAAAAAGGAGCCTCTCTGTCAGTTCAAGGGGGAGCCATTTTGGGATTGAGCTGTTGATGGGGGCAGCATTGATCTAAGCTGTCCCAATAATAGATATTTGGGATGGCAGTACTGTTGTTTTTCTTACGGATTCACTCTGTAAATAAACACCCAGAAAAGAAGCACAGACTTTTGTGGCTCCGCCATCTTTTTATTTTGATAGAGGTTAGGTTTTCCAGTTTAGCCTTCTGGCCTACTCTACGTGACATATGGTGGCAGTGGTGGGATGGCGCTCCGCAAATCAGTGAATTCCAACGGGAGGTAAAGGAATGCGTACAGGATTGCGTTCTCAGCAGCAGCATCAACTGTCAGAAAAGGTACCTGAAGTTGAKCCGGGGTGGAATACCATGGAATCGTCTGGTGAAGAAGAGATCAATTATGAGAAACTAGGAGCCCGACCAAGGGGCCAAACCCAAACAGAACCGTTCAAGCTACCGGTTGAACCAGCAGATACAGCCATAAAAGACCAGCTGACTGAAGGAGCAGTTGGGGGACCAGAACCACACCCAACCATGGTAGCCCTTTTCCAGCAACTTTTCACCTGCCTTGAGAGGAGGGACGAAGACCTCAAGCAGGAGTTCCGGGGCATACGCCAATCTATCCTCACAGCTCCCCACCAAGCGGAACTCGTCAGTGAAAGCCCAAAGATTGGGTCTGCCAACACCAGGACGACAAATGCTCGACGCAGCAGGGACTTCAACTCCATGGCAGGATCCCCAAGCAGTAATGAGGCCAGCACCAGGAGACCAGTCCAGCAGTGTTAACGTCCATCTTCCAACATTCCTGAGGAAGGAGCCAAAGATGCCCTCATACCAGCAGGGGGAGGACATTGAAAACTACCTGCTGAGGTTTGAGCGAATGGCCAAGACGTGGCGGTGGCCGGAGGTAGAGTGGGCCTGCAGGCTTGTCCCATTGCTCACAGGCAATTGTTGATACTTTGTTTAGTATCAACAATAGCTGGGCCAATGGTGGGCATCAGATGCCACAGACCATCATTTCTGTTTAATGCCTGGAATTCGTGGGGGGACCCCTATTGGGACCCCAACAGGTTGGTGTGGATGTTATCTGTACCCTCGGACCCAGGAGCGTCACGGTTCTGCCGTCTCCTGGGAGCCTCTGTGTCATGTGCAGCTCCCAGAAGTTGYTTAGCTGTAACCTCAATAATAGGCAATGGTGTTATCAGACTGGCCAAAACACATGTGCAACGACAATTTCCTTTCAAAATGGGGTCAACCGCCTGGCAGGCCCCCACATCCACCATACATCAGCAACACCTCTAGTTAATAGTGGCATTAGTGATGCAGGCAGTAGTAGGGAGCCTCCCATAGTCTATACCCCTACCTGTACCAGTGATACAGCTGTAATATCCCCCATATGCCTTAACTCCCCACGGTACCTTCTGGGGAGGAACTTCTGGGAACACAAGACTCAGAGTTTTACACCGGGTTGAATTTGGCTTAAACTTTCCAATATATACATCCAACCTTTCCCATTGCTTAGGGCAAATGGGTGAGCAGCCAGAATAGGTCTGGCATGTCCACATACGACACAGTCCTTTCTATTAANTCAGGTCACGCTCTGCTGCACAGCATGTCTCCACTGCCAAGACCAGCGTCAGGTCACGCTCTGCTGCACAGCATGTCTCCACTGCCAAGACCAGCGTCAGGTCACGCTCTCTCAGCAAACGTCTGCGCGTCCCCTCATCAGCTGCTCCAAGCGCTATCTTATCTCTGATCAGTTCATCTCTTAAAGCACCATATTCACATGTAGCTGCCTTTTCCCTTAGGCTGGTGGCGAAGCTGTCAATGGACTCCCTGTCCTTCTCTTTGCAACAGCCGAAAACAAAACGCTCGTAGATAACGTTCTTTGCTGGCTTAAAGTAAGGTTCAAGAGCATCAAGAATAGCTGTTGCGTTACCTTGATGAGCTGCTGTTAGGTTCAGGTTGTGTTGGTATTRGGCTCCCATTATAGACCTCAAAGTGGCAGCCACTACATCATCYTCCTTTTCCAGAAGTTTCGTGGCTAGCGTATAGTCCTCCCATTCACCTCTAAACGTATRCCAGTTCGTGCTCCAATCTCCGCTGAGCTTCATAACGGCAGSAGGAGGAATGTTCTAACAACACTGACGCTAACTGCTAACTAGCAAACTTACAGTAGCTAAGGTGAATTCCGGCAAAATTTTACTCATGGGAACATATTTTGTAAACCAGAACAGTTTGCTCTAATTTGCGGAAATCATGGWTAGTTATCCCACTTCTGACACCATGTTTGGATGTTAAATGACGAGACAGAGTCATTGATGGGAGTAACCAGTCTTGTTCAGCACATTGCAATGCATCCGGGTATATCAAGCACACCGGTAAAAAACACTGGTGTTGCAATAATTAACATTTACCAAAAGATGGCATCAACGTGCTATCTTACACCCATAACAGGAGTCTGCTTTTTACAGGAGGCCAGTGGGTAGAGCTGGGAGGATTGTCAGCTGATCTGGCAAACTTGGGCAGGCTTGGCCTGTAGGCTATAAAGGGTTTCCACATCAGCCAACACTGTCTCTCTTCCCTGACTGGCAGGCTGGTTGCTGGTCTGTTTTCACCAGACAACACCCTCTCCACTCATCCACAAACTGCAAACACTACCAACACACGTCTACAGCTTGTTACATTTTAGTATTTATTATTTAGTTTAATAAATGTATTCCTTTTTCCATTTCAGTCATGTGTGGTCTCCCTTTGTTTTTATGAACTATGAGCCAGGTCGTAACAATATTCGCAGATTAGGTTAACTCATTAATGTATTTGGTAATGTAAACACGTTTTTTTCAGTCAGGAAGTACTGGGAGATGGAGTTCGCTGCTGTAGAACCACAGAGACAGTCAGAGACAGAGAGATGTATTTAGTCAGTGTGGCAGAACAGGGGGTTTGTTCAAAATATTTACACAGATCCGACACGGACAGAGTAGGATTAGCTCGGTTTCAAGGGTGTTTATTTGAATCACAAACCAAAAGAAAAGGATAGGTCTCCCCCATGAGACGCTCCCCGGGATCCCGTCTTCTGGGCTCCGGGTCCTGCTGTATCCCCCATGAGACCCTCTCCGGGATCCCGTCTTCTGGGCTCCGGGTCATCACATAATTTCACATTTACCTCCTGTCAGTAACAGGTTAGGTATAAGGAATATACAGACAAGTGTTCATGTTTAATTTAGTAACATTTATTATACTCATCAATGTTATGGATGATTGTTTGGTTCTGCTGGGGCAGCTCACACCATGATACACCTGGGGCAGCTACCCTGTAAGGTAATCCACCATGATACACCTGGGGCCAGCTACCCTGTAAGGTAACACCACACCATGATACACCTGGGGCCTGACAGCTGGTGCTTAAAGCTAGTGAGGGAGATAAGTGTTTCCAGTTTCAGAGATTTTTGTAGTTCGTTCAGTCATTGGCAGCAGAAAACTGGAAGGAGAGAAAGGAGGAATTGGTTTTGGGGTGACCATAGAGATATACCTGCTGGAGCGTTGGCTACAGGTGGGTGCTGCTATGGTGACCAGCGAGCTGAGATAAGGGGGGACTTTACCTAGCAGGGTTTTTGTAGATGACCTGGAGCCAGTGTACAATACTGTACATGCTGCTTTCTTTTGGGAATATATAAATCATTAACTATTATAAGGTTGATTAAAAATAGCGAACGATATTGACACTCCTATTATCCTCAGTATTCCCATCCAAGTTGTCAGAGTAACTTCATCAAAAATGCTACGTCATACCGGCCGTCACTTGGCCTGGACTATCTGTAAATAGCGCATCCATCTACCTACCTCATCCCATATTGTTTTTATTTACTTTTTTGCTCTTTTGCACACCAGTATTTCTACTTGCCACATCATCATCTGCACATCTATCACTCCAGTGTTATGTCACGATCGTCGTAGTGAGGAGACCAAGGTGCAGCGTGTGAGAAATACATCTTCCTTTTATTTAGACGAAGACGTAACCCGAAACGAAACACTCTTACAACAAACTAACAAAACAAACAAACGTGAAGCTATAAACGAAGTGCACACACACAAGCTACTAACGTTCCATAGACAATTACCCACATAAACCTAGTGCCTATGGCTGCCTTAAATATGGCTCCCAATCAGAAACAATTAATGACATCTGTCTCTGATTGAGAACCATTCAGGCAACCATAGACACAGCTAGACACCTACCTAAACACAAACCCATCTACTCTATTTAACCCCTAAACCATATAACCACCCTAGACACTACAAAAACACATACATTCCCATGTCACACCCTGACCTAACTAAAATAATAAAGAAAAAAAAGAATACTAAGGCCAGGGTGTGACAGTTAATTTGCTACGTTGTAATTACTTCGCTACTATGGCCCAATTATTGCCATACCTCCTTACGCCATTTACACTGTATATAGACTTTTTTTACTGAATGTTTGTTTTATTCATGTGTAACTCTGTGTTGTTGTTTGTGTCGCACTGCTTTGCTTTATCTTGGCCAGGTCGGCAGATGTAAATGAGAACGTGTTCTCACCTGGCCTACCTGGTTAAATAAAGGTGAAATTATAAACATTTGTTCATCAACATCTTTTGTTTTCGTTAATAAAATAATGATAAAAAATACTCAAAATACAGATGTTTATTTCAACTACATCTCAATCAATCAATGAAATGTACAGTACAGTTTTTCAACCACTCACAAATTTCTTGTAAACAAACTATAGTTTTGTCAAGTCGGTTAGGACATCTACTTTGTGCATGACACAAGTCATTTTTCCAACAATAGATTACAGACAGATTATTTCACTTATAATTCACTGTATCATAATTCCAGTGGGTCAGAAGTTTACATACACTAAGTTGACTGTGCCTTTAAACAGCTTGGAAAATTCCAGAAAATTATGGCATGGCTTTAGAAGCTTCTGACAAGCTAATTGACATCATTTGAGTCAATTGGAGGTGTACCTGTGGAATGTTTTCAAGGCCTACCCTTCAAACTCAGTGCCTTTTTGCTTGACATCATGGGAAAATCTAAAGAAATCAGCCAAGGCCTTAGAAACAAATGTAGACCTCCACAAGTCTGGTTCATCCTTGGGAGCAATTTCCAAACGCCTGAAGGTACCACGTTCATCTGTACAAACAATAGTACGAAAGTATGAACACCATGGGACCACGCAGCCGTCATACCGCTCAGGAAGGAGACGCGTTCTGTCTCCTAGAGATGAACGTACTTTGGTGCGAAAAGTGCAAATCAATCAGAACAACAGCAAAGGACCTTGTGAAGATGCTGGAGGAAACAGGTAAAAAAGTATCTATATCCACAGTAAAACAAGGCTTATATCGACATAACCTGAAAGGCCGCTCAGCATGGAAGAAGCCACTGCTCCAAAACCGCCATAAAAAAGCCAGACTAGGGTTTGCAACTGCACATGGGGACAAGATCATACTTTGTGGAGAAATGTCTTCTGGTCTGATGAAACAAAACATTTAACTGCTTGGCCATATTGACCATCGTTATGTTTGGAGGAAAAAGGGGGATGCTTGCAGCCGAAGAACACCATCCCAACTGTGAAGCACGGGGGTGGCAGAATCATGTTGTGGGGGTGTTTGCTGCTGGAGGTGGTGCACTTCGCAAAATAAATGGCATCATGAGGATGAAATTATGTGGATATATTGTAGCAACATCTCAAGTCATCAGTCAGGAAGTTAAAGCTTGGTCGCAAATGGGTCTTCCAAATGGACAATTTTTTTTATTTTTTTTACCGTTATTTTACCAGGTAAGTTGACTGAGAACACGTTCTCATTTGCAGCAACGACCTGGGGAATAGTTACAGGGGAGAGGAAGGGATGAATGAGCCAATTGTAAACTAATTGTAAACAATGACCCCAAGCATACTTCCAAAGTTGCGGCAAAATGGCTTAAGGACAACAAAGTCAAGGTATTGGAGTGGCCATCACAGCCTTGACCTCAACCCTATAGAAAATTTGTGGGCAGAAGGAAAAAGCAGGTGCGAGCAAGGAGGCCTACAAACCTGACTCAGTTACACCAGCTCTGTCAGGAGGAATGGGCCAACATTCACCCAACTTTTTGTGGAAGGCTACCTGAAATGTTTGACCTAAGTTAAACAATTTAAAGGCAATGCTACCAAATACTAATTGAGTGTATGTAAACTTCTGACCTACTGGGAATGTGATGAAAGAAATAAAAGCTGAAATAAATCATTCTCTCTACTATTATTCTGACATTTCATATTCTTAAAATTAAGTGGTGATCCTAACTGACCTAAGACAGGGAATGTTTACTAGGATTAAATGTCAGGAATTGTGAAAAACTGAGTTTAAATGTATTTGGCTAAGTTGTATTAAAACTTCCGATTTCAACTGTATTTATAAAGCCCTTTTTACATCAGCCGATGTCACAAAGTGCTGTACAGAAACCCAGCCTAAAACCCCAAACAGCAAGCAATGCAGATGTAGAAGCACGGTGGCTAGGAAAAACTCACTATAAGGCAGGAACCTAGGAAGAAACCTAGAGAGGAACCAGGCTCTGAGGAGTGGCTAGTCCTCTTCTGGCTGTGCCGGGTGGAGATTATAACAGAACATGGCCAAGATGTTCAAACGTTCATTGATGACCAGCAGGGTCAAATAATAATAATCACAGTGGTTGTAGAGGGCGCAATAGCTCAGCACCTCAGGAGTAAATGTCAGTTAGAGTTAGAGACAGCAGGTGCGGTAGAGAGAGAGAGTCGAAAACAGCTGGTCCGGGACAAGGTAGGACATCCGGTGAACAGGTCAGGGTTCCATAACTGCAGGCAGAACAGTTAC
>NW_019945029.1:23449-30464 GCF_002910315.2 Salvelinus sp. IW2-2015
CTCGCTGTATGCCCCCATGAGACCCTCTCCGGATCCGTCTTCTGGGCTCCGGGTCCTTGCTGTATCCCCCATGAGACCCTCTCCGGATCTCCGTCTTCTGGGCTCTGGGTCTTTGCTGTATCCTGTCGGCACAAAACGAATGAACTCCCTCCTTTTATCTCTGGAACCGTTCACACTATACAGGAGTAACCTTTCTTCCCCCAGTCCCTTCTCCCATGTGCTGCCCTTCTGGCAGCACATGATTATCTTGATTACTCACCACACAATCAGACCCAATTAGTCCTGGCGGAGAGCCCGTCGAAGACCTGGCACGCTCAGCAGAGGATCTCCCTCTGGTGCTAACCTGCTGTACGCCACATCAGGTAGTACTGGAGATGGATGTTGGCTGCTGTAGAACCCTGACACCTGAACCATGACCCCACAGAGGACGAGGGAGGTGTGGCGCGATAATAATGAGGTCTGTAACTCACACCACGCCCAGGTCAACAGATAGAGGAAGAGAGTGTTGATGAGAGCGTTCAGACAGTTGACCACGTCTCCTGTTATCACCTGGGGCCAGCTACCTGTAAGGTTGTGACGGAGAAGTCCGTCACTGGCCGCGGACAGCATTTGGTACACTAACACACACTAACACACACACACATTCATCACGCCTCCCTGCTCCGTTATCAGCTACGTTAACAATGTGGGTCCGACACACAAGTTAGCATCTCTATTTTAATAATACATTTCACATTTACCTCCTGTCAGTAACAGGTTATGGTATAAGGAATATCAGACAAGTGTTCATGTTTAATTTAAGTAACATTTATTATACTCATCAATGTTATGGATGATTGTTTGGTTCTGCTGGGGCCAGCTCACACCATGATACACCTGGGGCCAGCTACCCTGTAAGGTAATCCACCATGATACACCTGGGCCAGCTACCCTGTAAGGTAACACACACCATGATACACTGGGGCCTGACAGCTGGTGCTTAAAGCTAGTGAGGGAGATAAGTGTTTCCAGTTTCAGAGATTTTTGTAGTTCGTTCCAGTCATTGGCAGCAGAAAACTGGAAGGAGAGAAAGGAGGAATTGGTTTTGGGGGTGACCATAGAGATATACCTGCTGGAGCGTGTGCTACAGGTGGGTGCTGCTATGGTGACCAGCGAGCTGAGATAAGGGGGGACTTTACCTAGCAGGGTCTTGTAGATGACCTGGAGCCAGTGTACAATACTGTACATGCTGCTTTCTTTTGGGAATATATATAAATCATTAACTATTATAAGGTTGATTAAAAATAGCGAACGATATTGACACCCTATTATCCTCAGTAATTTCCCATCCAAGTTGTCAGAGTAACTTCATCAAAATGCTACGTCATACCGGCCGTCACTTGGCCTGGACTATCTGTAAATAGCGCATCCAATCTACCTACCCTATCCCATATTGTTTTTATTTACTTTTTTGCTCTTTTGCACACCAGTATTTCTACTTGCACATCATCATCTGCACATCTATCACTCCAGTGTTAATGTCACGATCGTCGTAGTGAGGAGACCAAGGTGCAGCGTGTGAGAAATACATCTTCCTTTTATTTAGACGAAGACGTAACACGAAACGAAACACTCTTACAACAAAACTAACAAAACAAACAAACGTGAAGCTATAAACGAAAGTGCACACACACAAGCTACTAACGTTCAACATAGACAATTACCCACATAAACCTAGTGCCTATGGCTGCCTTAAATATGGCTCCAATCAGAAACAATTAATGACATCTGTCTCTGATTGAGAACCATTCAGGCAACCATAGACACAGCTAGACACCTACACTAAACACAAACCCATCTACTCTATTTAACCCCTAAACCATATAACCACCCTAGACACTACAAAAACACATACATTCCCCATGTCACACCCTGACCTAACTAAAATATAAAGAAAACAAAGAATACTAAGGCCAGGGTGTGACAGTTAATTTGCTACGTTGTAATTACTTCGCTACTATGGCCCAATTATTGCCATACTCCTTACGCCATTTACACTGTATATAGACTTTTTTTACTGAATGTTTGTTTATTCATGTGTAACTCTGTGTTGTTGTTTGTGTCGCACTGCTTTGCTTTATCTTGGCCAGGTCGCAGATGTAAATGAGAACGTGTTCTCACCTGGCCTACCTGGTTAAATAAAGGTGAAATTAATAAACATTTGTTCATCAACATCTTTATGTTTTCGTTAATAAAATAATGATAAAAATACTCAAAATACAGATGTTTATTTTCAACTACATCTCAATCAATCAATGAAATGTACAGTACAGTTTTTCAACCACTCACAAATTTCTTGTAAACAAACTATAGTTTTTGTCAAGTCGGTTAGGACATCTACTTTGTGCATGACACAAGTCATTTTTCCAACAATAGATTACAGACAGATTATTTCACTTATAATTCACTGTATCATAATTCCAGTGGGTCAGAAGTTTACATACACTAAGTTGACTGTGCCTTTAAACAGCTTGGAAAATTCAGAAAATTATGGCATGGCTTTAGAAGCTTCTGACAAGCTAATTGACATCATTGAGTCAATTGGAGGTGTACCTGTGGAATGTTTTCAAGGCCTACCTTCAAACTCAGTGCCTTTTTGCTTGACATCATGGGAAAATCTAAAGAATCAGCCAAGGCCTTAGAAACAAATTGTAGACTCCCAAAGTCTGGTTCATCCTTGGGAGCAATTTCCAAACGCCTGAAGGTACCACGTTCATCTGTACAAACAATAGTACGAAAGTATGAACACCATGGGACCACGCAGCCGTCATACCCGCTCAGGAAGGAGACGCGTTCTGTCTCCTAGAGATGAACGTACTTTGGTGCGAAAAGTGCAAATCAATCCAGAACAACAGCAAAGGACCTTGTGAAGATGCTGGAGGAAACAGGTAAAAAAGTATCTATATCCACAGTAAACCAAGGCTTATTCGACATAACCTGAAAGGCCGCTCAGCATGGAAGAAGCCACTGCTCCAAAACCGCCATAAAAAAGCCAGACTAGGGTTTGCAACTGCACATGGGGACAAGATCATACTTTGTGGAGAAATGTCTTCTGGTCTGATGAAACAAAACATTTAACTGCTTGGCCATATTGACCATCGTTATGTTTGGAGGAAAAAGGGGATGCTTGCAAGCCGAAGAACACCATCCCAACTGTGAAGCACGGGGGTGGCAAGAATCATGTTGTGGGGGTGTTTGCTGCTGGAGGGACTGGTGCATCTCGCAAAATAAATGGCATCATGAGGATGGAAAATTATGTGGATATATTGTAGCAACATCTCAAGTCATCAGTCAGGAAGTTAAAGCTTGGTCGCAAATGGGTCTTCCAAATGGACAATTTTTTTTTTTTTTTTTTACCGTTATTTTACCAGGTAAGTTGACTGAGAACACGTTCTCATTTGCAGCAACGACCTGGGGAATAGTTACAGGGGAGAGGAAGGGATGAATGAGCCAATTGTAAACTAATTGTAAACAATGACCCCAAGCATACTTCCAAAGTTGCGGCAAAAATGGCTTAAGGACAACAAAGTCAAGGTATTGGAGTGGCCATCACAAGCCTTGACCTCAAAAACTGGAGCAGCAGCATGACCAGGTGGACTAGGGACAGCAAGGAGTCATCATGCCAGGTAGTCCTGAGGCATGGTCCTAGGGCTCACGTCCTCTGAAAGAGAGCGAGAGAATTAGAGGGAGCATACTTAAATTCACACAGGACACCGGATAAGACAGGAGAAATACTCCAGATATAACAGACTGACCCTAGCCCCCCGACACATAAACTATTGCAGCATAAATACTGGAGGCTGAGACAGGAGGGGTCGGGGGACACTGTGGCCCCGTCCGCCGATACATCTCAACTACATTTTAGTTGCACTTCCCCCCAGCTCTACGGCCACGTGTAAAACCTTGCTGAGATGATCAATGTATTTGTTGCATTGTTGTATCGTCAGTTTCTCCAGCCAAAACAATTTGAATGGCCTTCGCCAGTTAATCTCTGCTTGTAGGCTTGGCAGAGTTACGGATGAATGTTTTCAGTTGATGCCAAACAAGTTGGATCAGGTTTAAAATCAGGAGACATTCATGTAGAGATGAACAAATATTTGTTGATATACTGTTGGCCTACAGTAGGCAGTCTCACTAGTGTTGAGTAATACTTACTCTGCCTCGACCCAGTTTATGACCTCATTTGCAGTGCAAATCTAGACGGCAGTGTCTTTCGGGTCTGCATTTAAAAAAACAATACATTAGGCTAACAACAATAAAACAATAACAACAAAGGTAAAATAATAGAAATGTACATGTAAGCAGACATAAACAATAGAACTATACATGTAAGTAACCAAATAAAACACTGCTATAAGCCTACCTTGAAAGAAACGATGTGGTCCCAGAAACACCTCTCTGGGTCCAGCACATCTCTGGGTGAGCTCATCCTCAAACAACTCTTCAGGAGGCAACAGTGAATTATTGTGGAACACATTGCAGTCCCTGAGTTGTAGGCTACAATTGTTTATGTAGCCTTTTGCTTTGTAAATAGTAAGAATTTAACATAAAAAATATGGGCCTGGTTCCTGGCGAGAAATTGCCCACGACATTTGGAGTTTGAGGGGATTCTTGGGACTTGATCTTCTTCCTTTTTTTTCTGTAAATTGCTCAAGGGGTTGATTCGTCTGTGAAGACGACATCGTTGAATGTCTCGCCAGCTTCGATCCATGCCTGGGCCTGCAGAAGGCAAAGTTCTTTGTTTGTTAGACAGATGATCATGGTCCACACACACCAACACAGTCGTGAATAGGCACGACAACGCCTCTTCCCTCTCAGGAGGCTTCAAAGATTTGGCAGATCCTCTAAAAGTCAAAGGCATCTTGACTGGTGGTCCCTTTCGGGTCTGCATTTAAAAAACAATACATTAGGCTAACAACAATAAAACTAACAACAAAGGTAAAAATAATAGAAATGTACATGTAAGCAGACATAAACAATAGAACTATACATGTAAGTAACAAATAAAACACTGCTATAAGCCTACCTTGAAAGAAACGATGTGGTCCCAAAACACCTCTCTGGGTCCACACATCTCTGGTGAGCTCATCCTCAAACAACTCTTCAGGAGGCAACAGTGAATTATTGTGGAACACATTGCGTCCCTGAGTTGTAGGCTACAATTGTTTATGTAGCCTTTTGCTTTGTAAATAGCAAAATTTAACATAAAAAATATGGGCCTGGTTCTGGCGAGAAATTGCCCACGACATTTGGAGTTTGAGGGGATTTGGGACTTGATCTTCTTCCTTTTTTTCTGTAAATTGCTCAAGGGTTGATTCGTCTGTGATGATGACATCGTAGAATGTCTCGCCAGCTTCGATCCATGCCTGGGCCTGCAGAAGGCAAAGTTCTTTGTTTGTTAGACAGATGATCATGGTCCACACACACCAACACAGTCGTGAATAGGCACGACAACGCCTCTTCCCTCTCAGGAGGCTTCAAAGATTTGGCAGATCCTCTAAAAGTCAAAGGCATCTTGACTGGCTGCATCATCGCTTGGCATCCGACCGCAAGGCGCTATAAAGGGTTGTGGCCTAGTAAATCACTGGGCCGACCAAGCTCCCTGCCATCCAGGACCTATATAGTAGGCGGTATCAGAGGAAGGTCTTAAAAATTGTTAAAGACTCCAGCCACCAAAGTCATAGACGTTTTCAGCACAAACAAGTGGTACCGATGCACCAAGTCTGGAACCAACAGGACCCTGAACCGCTTCTACCCCAAGCCTTAAGACTGCTAAATAGTTAGTTAAATAGTTAACCAAATAGCTACCCAGACTATCTGCATTGACCATTTTTTACTAACTATTTTGACTCATCACATACCCTGCTGCTACTGTTTATTATCTATCCTGTTGACTAGTCACTATCCCTACCTACAGTATACTGCTATTTACTGTTTATTATCTCTATGTTGTCTAGTCACTTCATCCCTCCCTACAGTAATGTGTACATATCTACCTCAACTACCTCATACCCCTGCACGTGGACTCAGTACTGGTACCCCGTGTATAAAGCAAACTTAGCATTCTCATTGTGTATTATTCCTGTTTTTGATTTTTGGAAGGGCCAGTATGTAAATTATTTCATTTGATTTGCAGGGGTGGCTATGCAAACAACGTTGACTGTGTCCCAATCCAATTCCACCCTACATATCTACCTTTACATAATGCATGCTATGAAATGGCTTCTCGAAGAATCTGAGGAGAGAGCAACAAGATGGCGACGGCAAGTGTGGCAGCACTTTTACTTTATGTGTTTGTTTTAAATGTTACTGGAAATAATTGCATCTGCTATTTTGATGAAGAAAGAAGAGTAAAGTAAATTCTCAGCAACTTCTCAGTCATGCAAACACTTTTGATGGCATCCAGCACTTCGGATCTGGAAGGAATGTTATATACCAACTTTCATAGCACCTTGGCATAAACCAAAAACGATCATCGAAATCCAGTCTGAAATCGCAAATTAATGGTGGAGATCTTATAATAACTCTATGCCTGCTCTTATCGGGTGATATCCATCAATCCCCGGACCTCACTTTATCACGAACCCCATCAAACGGCCTATGCACCCATGCTTCTCTTGCAAACGGTGGATAAAGAGTAACAGCAAAGCTTTGGAATGTTTGGAATGCGTGCAGTGGATTCATTTAAAATGCAGCGACTCTAGCTTTGGATATGGGGTCAATGAAGCTTACGTTGCTGTTGGTTTGCTGTACCCGCAGAGGTGTGTGAGCACTGAAGGTGGAGTGGGAGCCAGAGGACTTACCCGAGGGTGGGAGAGTGCACGGAGAAGGGGGGGTCCACAGCGGAGCGGAGGCAACCAGAGGCGAGTGACGGGGACATGGGGGTGAGGACGATGGAGTAGCACCTGGGGAGGGGTGCTCCATGGCGACAGAGAGGCCACCGGAGGCAGGCAGTGGAAGATGGCAGCGCAGTGGA
>NW_019945029.1:30877-38948 GCF_002910315.2 Salvelinus sp. IW2-2015
TGTAGGAGTAAATGAGATGTATAGGACCGCACATAGATGTATAAGATAGCTGAACATTAAAAATAGACTACAGGAAGACAGGGAGACACATAGGCACCTAAGACAATTGGACACACTAAGGATAGGGGAGAACAGAACAAAGAGTAATTGACACAGTAATGAAAGAGAGAGACACATGGTCTGCTGACCTGACACACTAATGATAAAAAGACCCATAGTCAGCTCCTTCTAAAAAGGGGGCTTATAGGATAGAATCTGCTGATTCCAATAAAGGCAGAACAAAGAGTACATTGACACATTAATGAAAGATAGAGACACAGAATCTGCTGACACACTAAGATAGAGGGTCCGGCCACCATTATAAACTAATTGAAAGCAGATATGGGCGTTATTGGGCGTGAACAATGAGGAAGCTTGAACTAAAAGATAATGGTGGTGAATGACTTAGGAAAAGAAACTTCATTTGCATAAGGGATGGACATAATACTAATGTGTGTATAAATAGAAGAGCTAGGGCTCTGGGAAATTGTGTGTTCCGCGGGGCATTCCGGCTGGCAATGCTCTGTATTTAAAGCCTAATTGATTTCACAAGTTCTTACGAGTGTTATATTTCTGAGACGATGTTCCACGACCATGGCTGCATCATCGCTTGGCATCCGACCGCAAGGCGCTATAAAGGGTTGTGGCCTAGTAAATCACTGGGCCGACCAAGCTCCCTGCCATCCAGGACCTATATAGTAGGCGGTATCAGAGGAAGGTCTTAAAAATTGTCAAAGACTCCAGCCACCAAAGTCATAGACTGTTCTCTCTGCTACTGCAACAATAAGGTACCGATGCACCAAGTCTGGAACCAACAGGACCCTGAACAGCTTCTACCCACAAGCCTTAAGACTGCTAAATAGTTAGTTAAATAGTTAACCAAATAGCTACCCAGACTACCTGCATTGACCCTTTTTTAAACTAACTTTTTTGACTCATCACATACGCTGCTGTTACTGTTTATTATCTATCCTGTTGACTAGTCACTATCCCTACCTACAGTATACTGCTGTTACTGTGTATTTATCTATCCTGTTGTCTAGTCACTTCATCCCTCCCTACAGTATATGTACATATCTACCTCAACTACCTCATACCCCTGCACGTGGACTCAGTACTGGTACCCCGTGTATAAAGCAAACTTAGCATTCTCATTGTGTATTTATTCCTGTTTTTGATTTTTGGAAGGGCCAGTATGTAAATTATTTCATTTGATTTGTCAGGGGTGGCTATGCAAACAACTTTGACTGTGTCCCAATCCAATTCCACCCTACATATCTACCTTTACATAATGCATGCTATGAAATGGCTTCTCTAAGAATCTGAGGAGAGAGCAACAAGATGGCTACAGGCAAGTTCGCATGGTGGCAGCACTTTTACTTTATGTGTTTGTTTTAAATGTTACTGGAAATAATTGCATCTGCTATTTTGATGAAAGAAAAGTAAATTCTCAGCAACTTCTCAGTCATGCAAACAACTTATCTCTCTCTTTAGTGGGGGGCGAGTTACAAGTGGATCGGGAATTCAATGAGACCTTTGGGAAGAAGGGCTTACATTTTGTGCACTTAAACGTCCGAAGCCTACTACCGAAGATCGATGAGATACTGCCTGTTGATTTACTGAGACATGGTTGGATTCATCTGTTTGTGACTCAGAAATTGAGATGAGTAATTACTCTGTTGTCAGGAAGGATCGGAATCGGAACGATGGGGGAATATGTGCGTATGTAAGATCAGACATTGCTTTTAACGTCAGATCAGATTTAAACGCTGATCTGGAGATTGTCTGGCTGGATATCTGCCTTCCCAAAACCAAGCCGATTTTGTTGGGGGTGTGGTATAGGCCGCCCAAGCAGAATGCATTCTATGAAGGTCTTGAAATTGTGTTGTCAAACTGTAATGATTCCCTGTTGAAGGAAATCATTTTGTTAGGGGATTTCAATACTGATGTCTGGAAAATGAATATCCCAACCCACAGTGTATTTATGCACTGTTGTAGATCACTTGCTCTGACCCAAATGATAAAAGATCCCACCAGGATATGTGAAACAGTGCCAAGTACAATTGACTTATTATTGGTGTCTGATAAATCTAAAATATCGCAGAGTGGAGTAATAGTCTATGGAATCAGTGATCATTTTATTACATTTTGCACAAGGAGGATTTTTWAAGATATATTTAAGTGTCACAAATCGTTAGAACCAGAGGACTCAAAAATTACTGCGTAGATACGTTTAGGGAGGAAGTGGGTAATATTGACTGGTCACCTGTGCTAGATAGTGTAGGGGTAGACAGTGCCTGGGAAGCCTTTAAATGTAGATTCCTTGATGTGGTGAATGTGATGGGTCCCATTAGACGGGTCAGGGTAAAGCACAGATCTAGCCCTTGGTTTAATCAGGAGATTCTAGAATCTATCCAAGCAAGGAATGAGGCCTTTAAGAAATGTAGGAACTCTCAAGAGCAGCATGATTTTGTTCTATATAATCATCACAGAAATTAAGCACAGAGCGGGATAGAGTATGACCCAGGGAATTACAGGCCTGTATCTATCCTCTGTGTAACATCAACGATCCTGGAGAGAGTTGTACATGAGCAAATGTATGAATATGTTAACAAACAGGGTCTAATGTATGATTTTCAGTCGGGTTTTAGAAAAACATACTCCACTGATTCATGTCTACTTTACTTGACTGACTTCATCAGGAAAGAGATTGATGAGGGAAATCTGTGTGGAATGGTACTGTTTGACCTACAGAAGGCCTTTGATACAGTTAACCACTGTCTCCTAATCTCCAAACTGGAGGCACTGGGGTTAAGCAGTATCCCTCTAGGCTGGGTAAAGTCCTATTTARCAGGAAGGGAGCAAGTAGTAGAGGTTAAGGTTCCTGTCTCAGGCAAAACCAATGAGTTGTGGCGTTCCGCAGGGGAGCGTGCCTTGGGGCCTCTACTGTTTTTATTGTATATTAACAATATGAAAAGATGTTTTTGATCTTGCCGTCTTTTGTCTTTATGGCAGATACTCTACACTTCTGGTGTCTCACAAAAAGTAAAAAACTATTTTGGAGAGCAATACTTAGCAACAGACTTACTACATTAGCAAATGGCTTGGAGATAATAAGCTATCTCTGCACTTAGGGTAAACTGAGTAATTATATTTGGATCCAGACTTAAATTGTGTAAGGTGTCTGAAAATCAGAGTGGAGTTAGCGGTGAGGTGCGTGGACTACTAAAAACTCTGTTAGCTATTGGAATGTATCGCTGGATGGAGCCTTGTGGGAGGTGGTGAAACTGAAAGCGCGAACCACTGCTTTTAACCAGGGCAAAAGTGACCGAAAATGACCGAATAAGACAGTGTAAGCTATTCCCTCCGCACGGCAATCAAACAGCTAAGTCCCAGCTAGAGACAAAGTAGAGTCGGCAATTTAACAGGCCTCAGACACAGAGGTTATGTCAGGGTCACAGTCAATCACCCGATTACAAAAAGAAACCAGCCCCGTCGCGGACCACAGGATCTGCTCAGACAGAATAATAACCTTTTTCTCGCTTATGGAGGACAATACAGTGCACTGACACGGCCCGCTACCAAAAACCTCGGGCTCTCCCTTCCTGCAGCCGAGGTGAGTAAAACATTAACGTGTTACCCCTCGCAAGGCTGCAGGCCCCAGACGGCATCCAGCCGCGGTCCTCCAGAGCATGCGCAGAACCAAGCTGGCTGGTGTGTTTAGGCGCCACATATTCAATCAATCCCTTATCCAGTCTGCTGTTTCCCACATGCTTCAAGAGGGCCACCCATTGTTCCTGTTTCCCAGAAGGAGCTACGGTAACTGAGCTAATCGACCTACCGCCCGTAGCACTCACTTCCATCATCATGAAGTGCTTTGAGAGACCTAGTCCAGGACTATATCACCTCCAACCCTATAACCTGACACCACAGACCCACTCCAATTTGTCTTACGACCAATAGGTCCACAGACGACGCAATCGCAACCACACTGCACACTGCCGGCTAACCCCTCTGGACAAGAGGAATCCCTATGTGAGAATGCTGTTCATCGACTACAGCTCAAGCATTTAACACATTAGTACCTCCAAACTCGTCATACAAGCTCGAGACTCTGGGTCTCGACCCCGCCTGTGCAACTGGGTCCTGGACTTCCTGACGGGCCGCCCCCAGGGTGGTGCGGGTAGGTAACAACATCTCCACCCCGCATGATCCTCAACACTGGGGGCCCCACAAGGTGCTTCTGAGCCCTCCTCCGTACTCCCTGTTCCCACCACGACTGCGTGGCCATGCACGACTTCCAACTCATCATCAAGTTTGCGGACGACACTACAGTGGTAGGCTTGATTACCAACAACGACGAGACGGCCTACAGGGAGGAGGTGAGGGCCCTCGGAGTGTGGTGTCAGGAAAATAACCTCACACTCAATGTCAACAAAACAAAGGAGATCCTTCTTGCGTACAAGAACAATGGTGGCAATCTTGAAGCATGTGGTGACAGCAGACTGGGATAGGGAGAGATTGAAAATGTCTGTAAACACACCAGCCAGCTGGTCTGCGTATGCTCTGAGGACGCGGCTAGGGATGCCGTCTGGGCCAACAGTCTTGCGAGGGTTAACACGTTTAAATGTTTTACTCATGTCGGCCATGGAGAAGGAGAACCCACAGTCCTTGGTAGAGGGCCGCGTCGGTGACACTGTATTATCCTCAAAGCGGGTTTTCATGAAAAGTTCCTTTACAAATTCACTTTTCCTGCACTCACCCAGCTTCTTGAGTCCATAAGGTTCATTTTTTTTCCATATCCTCGTCGCCAGTTGTAATGTATCGACTTGACTCAGAACTCAAGGGAATCTTTGACATTATTCCTCGTCGTCCTCCTCCTCCTCCTCCTCCTCCTTCGCATAGCCTCCCTCCGTTCTTCACGTGACTCCTAGTGCACCACTAGGTTTGTATTTATTTATTTTATTTAACCTTTATTTAACTAGGCAAGTCAGTTAAGAACAAATTCTTATTTGCAATGACGSCCTACCCKWGCCAAACACGGAGGACGCTGGGTCAATTYTGCGCCGCCCTATGGGACTCCCAATCACGGCCGGTTGTGATACAGTCTGGAATCGAACCAGGGTCTGTAGTGGCGTGGGGAGCCCACTCGGAAGCGCACTTAACAAAGAGTTGCAGTTCATTTCAGAAAGGGTGGCAAGGAATAAGTTAGTCTTAAATATTTCAAAAACTAAAAGCATTGTATTTGGGACAAATCATTCACTAAATCCTAAACCTGAACTAAYTCTTGTAATGATTAATGTGGAAATCYAGCAAGTTGAGATGACTAAACTGCTTGGATTAACCCTGGATTGTAAACTGTCATGGTCAAAACATGTTGATACAACAGTAGCTAAGATGGGGAGAAGTCTGTCCATAATAAAGTGTTACTGTCTTCTTAACAACACTATATGCGTCGTAAGCTTCACTGTATAACTGTATTAAGATGTGTCCTGGTATTAGATGTGTTGTGTTATTCTTTACCTTCTAAAACGATATGTGTCCTACACGTATCATCTGTAAAAAGGCAGGTATCCAGTATTCAGGCGCTGAGTTTACGTATCCTGTTCTTTCTCACCTGCTATAACAACACTATCAACAGGCAGGCGTCCTACAGGCAGGGCTCACCGTCCTCAGTCCTATCCTTCAATCAACATAACACACTATATACACTACCTGATACTCAAAGGCACGTCCTACAGGTTTGGCGGTCACTTAGTACATATAGTGTCCTTGTTTCTTGAAAACGAAAATCACATTTTTTGATCCATTGAAAATTCTTAAAATCAAACTATTCGAATCAAGGCAGGGTCCAAAATACAGTGTGTCACCTAAGTTCTACCTTCTTAACAGACATTGTTAATGGTGTAAATAACACTATCTATCGGAGAAGCTAAGAGGCGACTGGGTATACTAACACGGGCACCTAGTATGTAAATATCCTTATTACTTATGAGACACTATCATAACTAAGGTCAGTGGCCCACTTTACAGTGAGACCTGCTAGTTTTTCTACCCAACCCTTATCTAAATACGCTTATATCGCTACCTCCAGTACAAAATCAAAAGGCATAGATGCTGATACGTAGGCCCACTCATGTGCCTTCTATTGAGTTCTTTCTCAATATCAAGCCAACATACTACAGATCTATATCACTATCCAGCTGTGCAATTCAAGACATAATTGCAAAAGGGGCTATGTCTAATGATCAAATTAGCTCTATATGGTAAAACTTTTTGAGAACCTCATTAGGTTACTTTAGCTCAACAACAATTCTTAACGATCGACTACGTATGGGAGAACCAAGCAGCGTCCAGTAGAGTGGATCCTGCTAGTTCTTAGCTCGATAATTCTTAACTGAGCGGACCTCTATAACTGTAAGCCTAATGGCAGGGCAACCGATATTACACGGCCCATTAAATAAGTCAGTTTCTACGCTTCATGCATAAGTACAATAGCTTCATACTATCAGCATTACAAACATTAACAATGTCTAACACCTGTATTTCTGGATAATTTTATGTTATTTTAATGGACAAAAAAAGTAACGCTTTTCATTCTAACTCAAGAAGCAACAAGTCACATAGTCTACTAGAGCCTACCTACGTAGGTTCTAGGCTCTTCTTAACAAACTGGTATATGTGTATGGCATAGAATCTGAAGGTCAGGATCACTGTAATCGAGGGACCCACGATAAAGGTATGTGAATTCTAACCTTTTGCTTGAATATCAATCACTCTCTACTCTTGCTAAAGCAATCGGAGAAACATCCATAAGCACAAAGGCATCTCAGTTGTTCTTGTTCTCTCAACCATTGCGTAACTATCTGAGACTTAACAGTCGTGTGCGAATCAGCTGTGCACTCTGCATATCTATTATAGCGTTTAGTGGACTATTAGTGTTGGAAAAAATAATTATCTAATAAGCACATCTCAGAACAGGTTGAGCGGTTAGGAAGACACATGCTGGACCTTAATCAAGGAATGTCACATGCCAGGAGAGCAGCTCATGGAATCAATTACGTAATTGAGATGACCGATTAGTGACAGATGTTGGTTATGGGAGCTGGCTCACATAGCACATATAAGAAACACTACACAAATACTTGATGAAGAGTTTGACTCATTTTCACTAACTATGTTATACATTAGCCTTGATGTGAGACTCAACTGCTCTATGTAACAATCCACTGATGATCTGAGACGACTAACTAAGATTAAGTACACTTGAATAGAAATTGCATAATGCTAGAAATGTGATGTATCATCACTAAGTATATCCATACATTTCCCACAAACAGTATCTCTTTACATTTTGACAGGAAAAAGGTCACACACTTATCAAGAGAACATCCCTGGTCATCTCTACTGCCTCTGGTCTGATGACTCACTAACAAGGAGAACATCCCTGGTCATCCATACTGTGCCTCTGATCTGGAGGACTCACACTACACAAAGAGACACATCCCTGTTCTAACTCATACTGGCCTCTCGATCTGGAGACTCACTAAACACAAATGCTTCGTATGTAAATGATGTGGAGTGTTGGAGTGTTCCCCTGGCTATCTGTAATGATGTCTTGAGTGTTGGAGTGTTTCCCTGGCTATCTGTAATGATGTCTGAGTGTTGGAGTGTTCCCTGGCTATCTGTAATGATGTCTGAGTGTTGGAGTGTTCCCCTGGCTATCTGTAATGATGTCTGAGTGTTGGAGTGTTCCCCTGGCTATCTGTAATGATGTCTGAGTGTTGGAGTGTTCCCCTGGCTATCTGTAATGATGTCTGAGTGTTGGAGTGTTCCCCTGGCTATCTGTAATGATGTCTGAGTGTTGGAGTGTTCCCCTGGCTATCTGTATAAAATAAAAACAAGGTTTGGTTGGTTTGCATAATATAAAGAAGTTGACATGATTTATACTTTACTTTTAGTTTTGATACTTAAATATATTTAAAACCAAATACTTTTATACTTTTACTCAAGTAGTATTTTATTCGCGGCG
>NW_019945029.1:40390-54619 GCF_002910315.2 Salvelinus sp. IW2-2015
CTCAACAAGGCAGGTCCTACACGGCCTAGTTTACTACCTTCTTAACAAACACTTATCAACAAAGCAGGGTCCTACAGGCCCCTAGTTTCTACCTTTAACAACACTATCAACAAGGCAGGTCCGCAGGCCCTGCTAGTTTATACCTTCTTAACAGCACTATAAACAAGGCAAGGTCTACAGGCTCTACGTTTCCTACCTTTAACAGCAAACTATAAACAAGAACAGGTCCCTACAGGCCCTAGTTTCTACCTTCTTAACAACACTATCAACAGGCATGTCTAACGGCCCCTAGTTTCCTTACTTCTTAACAACATATCAACAAGGCAGGTCCTACAGGCCCTAGTTTCTACCTTCTTAACAACACTATCAACAAGACAGGTCCTACAGGCTCTAGTTCTACTTCTAACAACACTATCAACAAGGCAGGTCCTACAGGCCTAGTTTCTTTACCTTCTTAAAACACTATCAACAAGGCAGGTCCTACATTTAACATTTTACATTTTTAGTCATTTAGCAGAGCTCTTATCCAGAGCGACTTACAGTATACATAGCATTTTTGCATACATTTATTACATTTTTACATACTGAGACAAAGGTATATCCCTACCGGCCAAGAGCAGACGCTTCTTATCCAGAGCGACTTACAGGTAGAAGTGCATACTTGTATTACATATTTTACCATACTGAGCCAAGGATATCCTTACGCCAAGAGCAGACCGCTCTTATCCCAGAGCGCTTACAAGTAGAGTGCATACATTTTAATTACATTACTGAGACAAGGATATCCCACCGGCCAACTCCCCTACCCCGGCCAAACCCTCCCCTAACCCGGACGAGCTATGCAATTGTGCGTCGCCCCAACGGATCTCCCGTGCGGCCGGCTGCGACAGAAGCCTGGGCGCGGGCGCCACCCAGCCTGGGGCGCGAACCCAGAGACTCTGTGGCGCGCTTAGCACCTGCGATGCAGTGCCTAGACCACTTGCGCCACCCGGGCAAAGATGGCGCAGTTTCTACCTTCTTAACAACACTATCAACAAGGCAGGTCTTACAGGCCCTAGTTTCTACCTTCTTAACAAAACTATCAACAAGGCAGGTCCTACAGGCACTAGTTCCTCTAACCTTCTTAACAACACTATCAACAAGGCCGGTCCTACAGGCTCTAGTTCTACCTTCTAACCAACACTATCAACAAGGCAGGTCCTACAGCCCTAGTTTCTACCTTCTTAAACAACACTATCAAACAAGGCAGGTCCTACAGGCCGCTAGTTTCTAACTCTTAACACACTATAACAAAGGCAGGTCCTACAGGCCCTAGTTTTACCTTCTTAACAACACTACAACAAAGGCAGGTCCTACAGGCCCTAGTTTCTAACCTTCTTAACAACACTATCAACAAGGCAGGTCCTAAGGCCTAGTTCCTACCTTCCTTAACAACACTATAACAGGCAGGTCCTACAGGCCCTAGTTCTACCTCTTAACAAACTATCAACAAGGCAGGTCCTACAGGCCTTATTTCTACCTTCTTAACAACACTATACAAGGCAGGTCCTACGGCCTAGTTCCTACTTCTTAACAACACTTAAACAAGGCAGGTCCTACAGGCCTACGTTTCTACCTCTTAACAACACTATCCAACAAGGCAGTCCTACAGGCCTAGTTCTACCTTCTACAGCACTATAAAAACAAGGCAGGTCCTACAGGCTCTAGTTTCTAACTTCTTAACAGCACTATAAACAAGGCAGGTCCTACAGGCTCGTTTTGTCCACCTGGACTACTGTTCAGTCGTGTGGTCAGGTGCCACAAAGAGGGACTCGGAAAAATTACAATAGACTCAGAACAGGGCAGCTGGCCCTTAAATGTTGCGGAGAGCTAACATTAGTAATATGCAGTGGTGTAAAGTACTTAAGTAAAAATACTTTAAAGTACTTTACTATTTATATTTTTGGCAACTTTTTCTATTCCTTCACTACATTTCTAAAAACAATAATGTACTTTCTACTCCATACATTTCCCCAAAAGTACTCTTTAACATTTTGACAGGAAAAAGGTCACACACTATCAAGAGAACATCCTGGTCTATCCTACTGCCTCTGAGTCTGGAGGACTCACTAAACAGAGAACATCCCTGGTCATCACTACTGCTTGATCTGGAGGACTCACTAAACAGAGCACATCCCTGGTCATCCTACTGCGTCTGATCTGGAGGACTCACTAAACACAAATGCTTCGTATGTAAATGATGTTGGAGTGTTCCCCTGGCTATCTGTAATGATGTCTGAGTGTTGGAGTGTTTCCCCTGGCTATCTGTAAATGATGTCTGAGTGTTGGAGTGTTCCCCTGGCTATCTGTAAATGATATCTGAGTGGTTGGAGTGTTCCCTGGCTACCTGTAAATGATGTCTGAGTGTTGGAGTGTTCCCCTGGCTATCTGTAATGATGTCTGAGTGTTGGAGTGTTCCCCTGGCTATCTGTAATGATGTCTGACTGTTGGAGTGTTCCCTGGCTATCTGTAATGATGTCTGAGTGTTGGAGTGTTCCCCTGGCTATCTGTAATGGATGTCTGAGGTGTTGGATGTGCCCCTGGCTATCTGTAATGATGTCTGAGTGTTTGGAGTGTTTTCCCTGGCTATCTGTAATGAATGTCTGAGTGTTTGGAGTGTTTCCCCTGGCTATCTGTAATGATGTCTGAGTGTTGGAGTGTTCCCCTGGCTATATGTAATGATGTCGAGTGTTGGAGTGTTTCCCCTGGCTATCTGTAATGATGTCTGAGTGTTGGAGTGTTCCCCTGGCTTCTTGTAATGATGTCTGAGTGTTGGAAGTGTCCCCTGGCTATCTTAATGATTGTCTGAGTGTTGGAGTGTGCCCTGCTATCTGTATGATGTCTGAGTGTTGGAGTTGTTCCCCTGGCTATCTGTAATGATGTCTGAGTGTTGGAGTGTTCCCCTGGCTATCTGTAATGATGTCTGAGTGTTGGGAGTGTTCCCCTGGCTACTGTAATAGTCTGAGTGTGGAGTGTCCCTGGCTAATGATGTCTGAGTTGGAGTGTTCCCTGGCTTCTGTAATGATGTCTGAGTGTTGGAGTGTTCCCCTGGCTATCTGTAATGATGTCTGAGTGTTGGAGTGTTTCCCCTGGCTATCTGTAATGATGTCTGAGTGTTGGAGTGTTCCCCTGGCTATCTGTAATGATGTCTGAGTGTTGGAGTGTCCCCTGGCTACTGTAATGATGTCTGAGTGTTGGAGTGTTCCCCTGGCTATCTGTAATGATGTCTGAGTGTTGAGTGTTCCCCTGCTATCGTAAGTTGAGTGTTGGAGTGTCCCTGGCTATCTGTAATGATGTCTGAGTGTTGGAGTGTTCCCGCTGTAAATAAAATAAAACAAGGTTTGGTTGGTTTGCATAATATAAGGAAGTTGACATGATTTATACTTTTACTTTTAGTTTTGATACTTAAATATATTTAAAACCAAATACTTTTATAACTTTTACTCAAGTAGTATTTTATTGGGCGACTTTCACTTTTACCTGAGTCATTTTGTATTAAGGTATCTTTACTTTCATTCAAGACTGACAATTGAGTACTTTTTCCACCACTGGTAATATGCATGTAAACTGTCAAGGCTCAAAGTGGGAGAGATTGACTTCATCACCTCTTGTTTTTGTATGAGGTGTTGACATGCTGAATGCACCGAGGCGTCTGTTTAAACTATTAGCACACCGCTCGGACACCCATACATTCCCCACAAGACATCCCACCAAAAGGTCCGTTCACAGGCTGTAGTCTACTTACGCAATATCCTCGTGATGGGGTTAACGGTGACGAGAGATACGCCCCAAACTCCAACACATGCGGGCGCGTCGACCCCCTGCTGTAGCCTACTTGTGCGCTCTACATTTTTCGTTTGTTACTCTACACTCATCGTACGCCAAAGGACCGCCGTATCCAAGAGTTTCAAAGTTTGTTGGCATATCCTTACCGCCGCATATACTCCTTCGGGCGCTCTCGTCTTCACAGAATGGATCATTCTAAATCAAATGCTGTCGCGGACAACGTAGTGAACGGACATTCTAAAAGTGATGAAGCTTCGGTAACCGACTCCACGGTAGAGCCACCGTGTGTCTGCTGCGGCTGTCTGACGCGGATCTGGCTGATCCCGTGCATTATAAAGAAGAGATTGGCCAACTTCTGAAACTAGCGGGACGGTGGTAAGACGCAGGCTAAGACGGTGTCTATAATAATTACCGGTTGTCGCTGAAATGTCATTCTTTAGTTATACCAAAGTAACTGTTGCTGATTGGTCCGTGTTATTGGAAGACGGTGATAATATGCCTATTTTCTGCATCTTTAGTTGTCCATATTATTTCTTATAATATTTACGAGTGTTTGAACTGCTATTCTTCTGCTCATATGAGGCAGGATGATGGTGATCAGTTCTTCTGTTCTCTCCAGGTTATATCCCAGCTGATGATCTTTCTGATCAGTTTTGTCAGCACCGTGTTCTGGGTCACCTGGGGAAGACTGAGCTGGCTGGGGTGGCGCTGGCTACAGCGGTGATACAATCTATCTATCTATCTATCTATCTATCTATCTATCTATTATCTATCTATTATCTATCTATCTACATCTATCTATCTATCTATCTATCTATCTATCTATCTATCTATCTATCTACTATCTATCTATCTATCTATCTATCTATCTACTATCTATATCTCTATCTATCTATCTATCTATCTATCTACTATCTAATCTATCATCTATCAATTCAATTCATTCAATTCAATTCAATTCAAGGGGCTTTATTGGATGGGAAACATGTGTTAACATTGCCAAGCAAGTGAGGTAGATAATACACAAAAGTGAAATAAACAATACAAATTAACAGTACCATTACACATACAGAAGTTTCAAACAGAGAGACATTACAAATGTCATATATAATATATACAGTGTTGTACAATGTACAAATGGTTAAAGCACAACAGTAAAAATAAATAAGCATAAATATGGGGTGTATTTACAATGGTGTTTTTCTTCACTGACTTTTACCTGAGTCATTTTGTATTAAGGTATCTTTACTTTCATTCAAGACTGACAATTGAGTACTTTTTCCACCACTGGTAATATGCATGTAAATCTGTCAAGGCTCAAAGTGGAGGAGAGATTGACTTCATCACCTCTTGTTTTTGTATGAGGTGTTGACATGCTGAATGCACCGAGSRGRCTGTTTAAACTATTAGCACACCGCTCGGACACCCATACATTCCCCACAAGACATCCCCACCAAAAGGTCCGTTCACAAGGCTGTAGTCTACTTACGCAATATCCTCGTGATGGGGTTAACGGTGACGAGAATACGCCCCAAACTCCAACACATGCGGCGGCGTCGACCCCCTGCTGTAGCCTACTGTGCGCTCTACATTTTTCGTTTGTTACTCTACACTCAGTCACGCCAAAGGACCGTCCCGTATSAACAAGAGTTTCTAAAGTTTGTTGGGCATATCCTTACCGCCGCATATATCTCCTTCGGGCGCTCTCTCTTCCACAGAATGGATCATTCTAAATCAAATGCTGTCGCGGACAACGTAGTGAACGGACATTCTAAAAGTGATGAAGCTTCGGTAACCGACTCCACGGTAGAGTCACCCGTGTTCTGCTGCGGCTGTCTGACGCGGATCTGTGGCTGGATCCCCGTGCATTATAAAGAAGAGATTGGCCAACTTCTGAAACTAGCGGGACCGGTGGTAAGACTGCAGGCTAAGAACGGTGTCTATAATAATTACCGGTTGTCGCTGAAATGTCATTCCTTTAGTTTATACCAAAGTAACTGTTGCAGTGATTGGTCCGTTGTTATTGGAAGACGGTGATAATATGCCTATTTTTCTGCATCTTTAGTTGGTCCATATATTTTCTTATAATATTTACGAGTGTTGGTGAACTGCTATTCTTCTGCTCATATGAGGCAGGATGATGGTGATCAGTTCCTCTGTTCTCTCCAGGTTATATCCCAGCTGATGATCTTTCTGATCAGTTTTGTCAGCACCGTGTTCTGTGGTCACCTGGGGAAGACTGAGCTGGCTGGGGTGGCGCTGGCTACAGCGGTGATACAATCTATCTATCTATCTATCTATCTATCTATCTATCTATCTATCTATCTATCTATCTACCTATCTACCTATCTACCTATCTACCTATCTACCTATCTACCTATCTACCTACCTACCTACCTACCTACCTACCTACCTACCTACCTACCTACCTATCTACAGTGGCAAGAAAAAGTATGTGAACCCTTTGGAATTACCTGGATTTCTGCATAAATTGATCAATCTGATCTTCCTCTAAGTTACAACAATAGACAAACACAGTCTCCTTAAACTAATAACACACAAACAATTATACGTTTTCATGTTTTATTTGAAACAAACATGTAAACATTCACATCAAATTTTATTTGCACATTTACACATGGTTAGCAGATGTGAATGAGAGTGCTTGCGAAAATGCTCTGTAGCTTCGGTTTCCGACCAATGCAGTAATAAACCAACAAGGTAATTCTGACAATTCCACAACAAAACTACCTAATACACACACATCTTAAAGGGATAAATGAAGAAGATGTACATATAAATATATGGATGAGCGATGGCGAGCCGCATAGCAGGATGGCAGTAGATGGTATGAAAATACAGTACTATACATATGGAGATGAGTATGTAAATATTGTAAACATTATTAAAAATTGCATTGTTAAAGTCACTAGTGACCATTTATTAAAGTGGCCAATGATTTGAGTCTGTATGTAGCAGCAGCTCTCTGATTGTGAGGCTGTTTTAACAGTCTGATGGCCTTGAGATAGAAGCTGTTTTTCAGCTCTCTCGGTCCCTGCTTTGATGCAACCTGTCTGACCTCGCTTCTGGGATGGTAGCGGGGTGAACAGGTAGTCGCATTGCAAGCAAGCTGTCCAGCGCCCTGAGGCAGCCAAAGCAGCCCCAAACATGATGCTGCCCTCCACCATACAATTACAGGTTGGGATGAGGTTTGTATTTGTGCTGTGCCTTTTTCTTCCAACACAGTGGGTTGTGTTTTCCTTCCAACAACGTCAAACTGTAGTTTCATCTGTTCCCTCATTAATATTGTTCGCCAATAGCGCTGTGGAACATTCCAAGGTGCACGTTTGCCAACTTCAGACGTGCAACAATGTTTTTGGGACAGCAGTGCGCGTCTTCCATGGTGTCCTCCCAATGAACACCATTCTTTGTCTTTAGTGTTTTACGTTATCGGGAGACTTGTCAAACAGAGATGTTAACATGTTCCAGAGATTTCTGTAAGTCTTTAAGCTTGACACTCTAGGATTCTTCTTAACCTCATTGCAGGCATTTCTGCGCTGTGCTCTTGCAGCTCAATCTTTTGCAGGACAGCCACACCTAGGGAGAGTAGAAACAGTGCTGAATTTTCTCCATTTATAGACAATTTGTTGTTACGTGGACGGAGGAACATCAAAGCTTTTAGAGTACTTTTGTCCCTTGTCCAGCTTTATGCGAAGTCAACAAGTCTTGAAAATCTTAGGTCTTCTAGATCTCATGTGTGTCGACGGCAAAGTTCACATTCAGGCCAAGCTTCATGTGAATAGCAAACTCACATTTTGTGAGTGTTTTTATATGGCAGGCCAGCTCCGTAACCAACATCTCCAATCTCCATTCTCATCGATTGGAATCCAGGATAGCTGACTCCTGAACTTCAAATAGTTTCCAACGATACCCACTCTGAATGTGTTTTAAATTATGTGTTTCAATATAGAACAAGAAAAAATGCAGTAGGTTTGTGTGTTATTTAGTTTAAAGCAGACTCGTGTTTGTCTATTGTTGTGACTTAGAAGAGATCAGATAACCAGGTAATTCCAAAGGTTCAAACATTACTTTCTTCTGTCCATCTATCCTCCATTCCATCCAAACCAACCAACCAACCTGCGCTCACTTAGAAATGGTCCTTGTTGAAGAAAGCTACTTTTTTGTCCAATTTAAAAATAACATTAAAAATTGACAGAAATACAGTATGCTAGACTGTTCAATGTTGTAATGACCTATTGTAGCTGAAACGGCTGATTTTTAATGGAAGATCTGCATAGGCGTAGCAGAGGCCCATTATCAGCAAAACCAGTCACTCCTGCTGTCCAACGGCACGTTTGTTAGCCTAATCCAAGTTAGTCATTTAAAAGGCTAATTGATCATTAGAAAAACCCTTTTTGTCAATTATGTTAGCACAGCTGCAAACTGTTGTTCGCATTAAAGAAGCAAGTAAAACTGGCCTCTTCAGATTAGTTGAGTATCGGAGCATTAAGCATTTGTGGGTTTGATTACAGGGCTCAAAATGGCCAGAAATGGTATATTCCATTAAAAAAATCGCCGTTTCCAGCTACATGTAGTGATTTACACATTAACAATGTCTACCACGATTTCTGATCAATTTGATGTTAGTTCAATGGCATCAAAAATGTGATTTTCTTTCAAAACAAGGACATTTCTTAGTGACCCCAAACGTTTGACGTTAGGTATGGTATGTATGGCTGAGGGTTGGCCCTGGCTATAGCGGCTGGAGAAAGACAATCTTCACAATACTGTTATTAACAGAATACAGGACAGCATCTAATACAGGACACAGCTAATACAGGACACATCTAATACCAGTTATACAGAATACAGGACACAGTCTAATACAGAAACAACATCTAATCACAGGACACATCTTAACTTACAGGACACATCTAATACAAGACACAATCTAATACAGGACACATCTAATAAGTGATACAGAAATACAGGACACTCTAATACAGGACACATCTAATACAGGAACATTCTAAATACAGGACACATCTAATACAGCGACACATCAATACAGACACAATCTAATACAGGACACATCTAATACAGGACACCATCTAATACAGAACACGCAATACAGACACCATCTAATTACAGATACATCTCAATTAAAGGACCACATCTCCAATTACAGGACCACATCTAATACAAAGACACATCTAATACAGGAACACATCTAATACAGGACACATTCTAATACAGGAGCACTCTAATAAACAGGACACATCTAATACAGGACACATTCTAATACAGGACACATCTAATTACAGTTATACAGAAGTACAGGGACACATGTAATACAAGACACATCTAATACAGGACACATTCTAATACAGTTATACAGAATACAGGGACACATCTAATACAGGGACACATCTAATACAGTTTATACCCAAAATACAGACACAGCTAATTACAGGACACATCTAATACAGACACAGCTACGACAGGGACACATCTATACCATTATTACAGAATACAGACCACATCGAATACAGACAATACCTAATACAACACATCTAATACAGGACACATTCAATACAGGAGCACATCTAATTACAGACACATCTAATACAGAACACATCTAATACAAGGACACATCTAATTACAGGCACTCTAATACAGTTTTATACAAAAACAGGACACATTCTAATACAGGACACATCCTAATAAGGACACATCAATACAGACCACATCCTAATACAGTTATATACAGAATACAGACCACATCTAAATACAGGACACAACTAATACAGGACACATCTAATACAGGACAACATCTTTAATACAAGTTATACAAAATACCAGACACATCTAATACAGAACATCTAATACAGGATACATCTAATACAGACACATCTAAACAGGGGGGGAAAAAAAAAAAAAACAACATCCAATACAGGACCACATCTAATACAGACACACTTAGTACCCAGTTATACAGAAATACCCAGACACATCTAATACAGGACACATCCAATACAGCAGACACATCTAATTACAGGACGCATCTAATACAGGACACATCAATACAGGACACATCTAATTTACAGGACACATCTGAATACCAGTTATACAGAAGACAGGGACACATCCATACAGCGACACATCCAATAACAGGACACATCTAATAACAGGACACCATCTAATGAAGACACATCTAATACATTTACAGAAACAGGATACATCTGAATACAGGATACATCTATACAGGACACATTTCCTCATACAGTTAATACAGAAGTACAGGACACATTAATACAGGAGCAATCTAATACAGGACACAATCTAATCAGGACACATCTAATAACAGGACACCTCTAATACGGACACATCTTAATTTACAAGGACACAATCCTAATACAGGACACATCTGAATACAGTTATACAAAAATACAGGACACATCTAAGGACAGGATACATCTAATACAGGACACAATTCTAATACAGGACACATCCAATACAGGGACACATCTAATACAGGACACATCTAATACAGAGGACACAATCCAATACAGACACATCTATACAGGACGCATTCTAATACCGGACACATCTATACAGTTATACAGAATACAGTGACACACTCTAATACAGGATACATCTAAGTTACAGGACACCATCTAATACAGGACACATCTAATACAGGACACATCTAAATACAGGACCACAGCTATACAGTATATACAGAATACAGGGACACATCCCAATACAGGACACATCTCAATTACAGGACACACTCTAAACAAGGATCATCTAATACAGGACCACATCTAATACAGTTATACAGAATACAGGACACATCTATACAGGATACATCTAATACAGGACACATCTAATACAGGAACACATCTAATACAGGACACATTAATACAGGAACATCGAGATACAGGACACATCTAATACAGGACACATCTAATACAGACACATTCTAATACAGACACATCTAATACAGTTATACAGAATACAGGACACATCTAATACAGGACACATCTAATACAGTTATACAGTAGATACAGGACACATCTAATACAGGACACATCTAATACAGGTTATACAGAATACAGGACTATCCAATACAGGACACATCTATACAGTGTATACAGAATACAGGACACTCTAATACAGGACACATCCCAATACAGGACACATCTAATACAGGGATACAGACATACGGACAACAACTATTTATCTAGCAGCAGGAGGATCTCTTGGCTTTGCTCTTTGACCAATTGTTGGTAATTAAAGGGTCCATAGCAGTTATTTCGCAGCCAAACAATAAAATAGAAAAGTATGTCACTTAGCCCAGATCTTAGTTGATATGCTTTATGTAATGGGATTGTATGTTAAATAAACTTCCCTTAATTTAATCAGATGGAAAGTTAGAGCGTTAGTTTCAGTTATTCTACAGGGTCATTTTGTTAGTGTTCTCTGGATAAACGAAAACATATCCACCAAGTCTATACGCTGGATTTCATATCCACCCAAGTCGTAACCTGGTCATATTCACCAAGTCTATACCTGGTTCATATCCACCAAGTCTATAACCTGGTTCATATCCACCAAGGTCTATACCTGGTTCATATCCACCAAGTCTATACCTGTTCATATTTCACCAAGTTATACCTGGTTCATATTCACCAAGTCTTACCTGTTCATATTCCACCAAGCATAATACTGGATGCTATTCACAGTTCTATACCTGGTTCATATCCACCAAGTCTATACCTGGTTCATATCCACCAAGTCATATACCTGGTTCATATCCACCAAGTCTATACCTGGTTCATACTTCACCAAGTCTATTACCTGGTTCATATCCACCAAAGTCTATACCTGGTTCATATTCACCCAAGTCTATACCTGGTTCATATCCCACCAAGTCTATACCTGGTTCATATCCACCCAAGTCTATACCTGGTTCATATTCACCAGGTTCTATACCTGATGCATAATCCACCAAGTCGTATACCTGTTCTACATATCACCAAGTCATATACCGGGTTCATATTCACCAAGTCTATACCTGTTCATATCCACCAAGTCTAGTACCTGGTTATATTCACCAAGTCTGATTACCTGGTTTCATATCCAACCAAGTCTATACCTGGTTTTCATATTCCACCAAGTCTATGTTACCTGGTACATATCCACCAAGTCTATACCTGGTTCATATCCACCAAGTCTATACCTGGTTCTATCCACCAAGTCTATACCTGGATTCATAGTCCACCAAGTCTATACCCTGGGTTCAATCCACCAAGTCTATACCTGGTTCATCTTATCCACCAAGTCTATACGCTGTTCATATTCACCAATCTATACCTGGGTCTATACCTGGTTCATATCCAACAAGTCTATACCTGGTTCATATCACCAGTCTATACCTGGTTCATATCCACCAAGTCTTATACCTTGTTCATAATCCACCAAGCCTATACCTGGTTCTATAACCTGCGTTCATATCCACAAGGTCTATACCTGGTTCATATCCACCAAGTCTAACCTGCGTTCATATCCACCAAGTCCTATACCTGTCATATCCACCAAGCCCTATACCTCGTTTCTATACCTGCGTGCATATCCACCAAGTCTATACCTGGTTCATATCCACCAAGTCTATACCTGCGTTCATACCACCAGAGTCTATACCTGGTTCATACTCCACCAAGTTCATATACCTGGTCATATCCACCAAGTCTATTAACCTGCGTTCATATCCACCAAGTCTATACCTGTTCATAATCCACCAAGTCTATACCTGGTTCATATTCACCAGTCTAGACCTGGTCATATCACCAAGTCTATACCTGGTTCAGTATCCACCAAGTCTATACCTGCGTTCATATTCCACCAAGTCTATACCTGGTTCATATCCACCAAGTCGTATAACCTGGTTCATATTCTCCAAGTCTATACCTGGTTCATATTCACAAGTCTATACCTGGTTCATATCCACCAGTCTACTACCTGGTTTCATATTCACCAAGTCTATACCTGGTTCATATCACCAAGTCTATACCTGGTTCATATCCACCAAGGTCTATACCTGCGTTCATAATTCACCAAGGCTATTACCTGGTTCATTATCCAGCCAAGTCTATACCTGGTTTCATATCCACCAAGTCTATAACCTGTTCATATCCACCAAGTCTATACCTGTTCATATCCACCCCAAGTCGATACCTGGTTCATATCCACCAATCTTATACCGGTTTCATAATCACCAAGTCTAGGTACCTGTTCATATCCACAAGTCTATACCTGGTTCATATCACCAAAGTCTATACCTGGTTCATATCCACCAATGTCTATTACCTGGTTTCATATTCCACCAAGTCTATACCTGGTTTCATATCCACAAGTCTATACCTGTTCATATCCACCAAGTCTATACCGGGTTTCATAAAGCCACCAGTCTATACCTGGTTCATATTCCACCAAGTCTATACCCTGGTTCATATCCACCAAGTCTAACCCTGTTATATTCACCAAGTCTATACCTGGTTCAATTCACCAAGGTCTGGTATATCCTGGTTGCAGGTACTCGAGCCAAGTCGCGGTTACTACCGGTCGATAGCGACAACAGTGGCGTGAAGCTGGTCAGTGATGCCACCAGAAGTCGGTATACGCTGTGCAATGCCGCGGAAGTAGCGTATGAGGGCTGGTGTTCATATGTCCTACAAGTCTGATACCTGGTTTCATGAGTGCGACAGGAGTCGAGACGGCTGGTGAGTATCCACCAGGAGTCTAGTACCTGGGTCATATCCACCAAGGGTCTATTACGCATGCGTTCATGATCCACCAAGTCATATACCTGGTTCATTCCACCAAAGTCTATACCTGGTTCATATTCACCAAGTCTATACTGGTTCATAGTCACCAAGTCTAATAACCTGGTTCATTATCCAGCAAGTCTATACCTGTGTTCATATCTCACCAAGTCATATACCGGGTTCATATCCACCAAGTCGTATACCTGGTCATATCCACCGTTATACCTGGTTCATATCCACCAAGTCTATACCTGGTTCATATCACCAAGCTATACCTGTTTCCATATCCACCAAGTTCTAAACTGGTCATATTCCACCCAAGTCTATAACCTGGTTCATATCCACCAAAGTCGTATACCTGGTTCATATCCAGCCAAAGTCCTAACCTGCGTTCATATCCACCAGGTCCGATTAACTGGTTTGCATATCCACCAAGTCTATACCTGGTTCATATTCACCAAGCTCTATTTGACCTGGTGTCATATTGTCACCCAGTCTATTCTGGTTCAATCCACCAAGTCTACCTGGTTCATATCCACCAAGTCTATCACCTGCGTTCATATCCACCGAAGTC